>NC_035928.1:199791-499791 GCF_000348985.1 Huiozyma naganishii CBS 8797
CAGGTGTTGGGACCAGTAGGGTCTCGTAAACCGATAACTGCAAGCTTAAATTCATGAAACGGTAATAAATTGTTCTGGAGAACTACAGAAAGGTTATTTCGAAGAAAATCTCTAGTATAAACACTCTTTTTATAGAAAAGTCCCTACACAATGAGATGATGATACTCTGCTTCTATATCTCAACCAGCTCCGCAACAGTTTAACTGCACAGTTTAAGAGAGTGATTAGTCAGGGAGGCTGCTTTGAAGCGCTGATTTTTCGACTGTAAGACAGGCGTTGAGCTGATCATGTACCTGAGCCTAGCGCGCTTGGTGGCCCCTGAAAAAAAGTGTGCTATGAAGACAGAACTTTCTATGAGAATACGGCTTAGTACAAACTTGTGAATTGAGCAAGAGTACAGGGCAGACCCCCGTGCCTGAGGATCCATCCCACAGGGCAACCACACCAGCAGACAGCGGCGTAGTGCAGCGACGAACCGTGTAAAATAAGAATAGCGCTTAGTACAAACATAATATGTTTATTTGTATAGAAAGACAATCCGGAGTTGCGTTGACTTTAGTGCCCGGGGTGGTCGCGGTCCCCAAACCAGCACCAGCAGCAGGACCAAGGTGAAGAGCTTATGACGTGGCGACCTTTAAACAGTATCTGAAAGGAAAGTGTACATGAGTTCTCGATCAGATGTGTCACTGCTTTGTGCGGAGTGCTGGCCCTACCCCCCAAGGTAGGAACACCCCGCAAGTCGAACCATCCGTCTGTCTTGCTTTAGGAATCAATGCCGCCAATACCTGACCACCCTGTCAATGGGATTAACCTTTGGAGTTCAACAGGTCTTTCAATGAAACAATCATCACCAACTTAAAAGCATACCGCAATAGATCATATCTGTGATGTGATAGGAATATGGAAGAAGACGTGTTTTAGATCAAAGTGGAAAAGAGAAGAAGCAACCACTTAACACGACAGTAGGAAGATGGAATAGAGAGAAACCATTACTACCGTAGGAAGAAACAAATGCAAAAGAAGATTGTTCGGAAGGCACCAATTGTCATGTGCCGCTACGGACCAACCTTGATTCATTGTCCAAACCAACATGGAGTTGTGCAACAGAATTAAAACAACCACCACCACAAGTCCCAAGTGTAGCGACCGCGAACAACCATGAGGTATTCTGAAGTGCCCCGGTGTGAAGTTCAGGCACAGCGAATGTGGGTCCTCGGAGTGGAGGAGGCGGGAGCTAAGATATATAGGGTTCCATTACGCCGTGTTTGCCAAACCAGGAAAGCGGGGGTGAACGGCAAAGCGAGTAGTGGCCAGCTACAAGCTAAACCGAGCACCCAAAATGGCCGGTGGATCGTGGCCATTTAGTCTGAAGATACTTGATGTAACGATCAAGCAGACTGGTTTGGGAGTACATAGCAGCATTCCTAGTGTACACAGGCATTTGGAGCCGTGAAGTTTAGCACAGGTTAGGATGCGCATTGACGATAGGGTCGAAGGTTGAAAAGCTGGGAGTGCCCTTGTGTGCGACACCGAGGGTCCGCGGTACTCGGAAGAACCAACAACCAGAACCGTCCCAGACCCAGCTTTGGGAACTGGGATCCGTATTGTGCACAGCCCCAAAGAACACAGTCGTCAGCCTTGAGAATCAAGCACAGAAGCCGAATTATCATTTGCCATGCGTGCTAAGCACACTACACCCGCGCGATGTAGAGCAAGAGATGTCATGACTATCTCAGGCTCTTAGTCCACATGGAAAATGATAATCCGTTAAAGGCAGAAACCGCAGAAGAGAACAATGGATGGGGAGACACAACAGGGATCACAAACACAAAGCTGGTCCTGGGAAGACCCAGAAGTCGGCACCTCAAAGGAACGGACCGGAAAATCGCCAACTAGCAACCAAAGACTGGGAGACCGGTATATACTTTGGGAAGATACCATGTCGGGACCATAAAGCGTTGATGACGCGAGGATCGATGGCCCGAGGGTAAAACTTGCAGGGAACGTACCAGAGCAGAACCAAACGCGTGGAGTGCGTGAATCAATGGTCTGACGGTATTGGAAACATAACTGGAGCAGCTCGTTGAGAGAGAAGACGCAGGATCGAAAGAAAGACCCGCCTCTCCACAATGTTCAACGTCCGATAGAAAATAGGCATACGAAGCAGAGGATAGACCTAGAGCGAGTATTCGCAGCCGGAATTGTTGTGCCACCCTTAACACCAAAGAGATAAAAAATAGCATGATAGGAAATGGGTGGCTGGTGTACTGAGAAGAGAAGAGAAGAGAAGAAAGAAAAACGTATTAAACCAACTTGAAAACTAGAACGACAAAAGTGATGAACGAGAATGATCAATGGAACGGAATCCCGGAAACCTTTTTATAATCCAAGGATTTAGTGTAGAATAGATGGGAAAGATTGACACAAAAAAGTGCACAAAACCACATATTACACCAGTACACCACACCTAGTAATAGCCGCCTTTCGAAGCGGTATTTTCTTAATTATGGCCCATAGTTAAGGAAGTCTTGAGTGTGGCCCGTAGTTAAGGAAATCTTGAGTATGTGGCGCTACCGATCTGGAGCCCGGACCCACGAACCAGCAAGGAACTAAGATAGATTCAGACTGTTGGGATGAGAAATCAGAATATGATCCTCCCATACTGCCTGTTCCATAAGAAACGTTTTTATGCAAAGAGCTGTTGTCGAGATAATCTTCCTGTAGCTTTACACAACACTTTATGCCGACTTGAACCTGCAAGTGACGGCTGCAGGGACCTTAGTGGTTTCTACATCTGCAGCCAGGTGGGACCGTTGGGCTGTTTAAACCTCACAAGCATATCTGTCGGTCCATTCTATTACATCAAAAGTTTGATTGCTTCCCCGTCAGTTAAAGTTGTACCGTAGTTTTAGAATGTCTGTATCTTTTCATTCTATCTGTTACCGTACTTTGTTATACCACTGGAAAGAGCTTGCAATATAGGAAGTTGAACACTTACCGGAAAAAATAGAGAAAGATTTTTTTCAAGAAGTGCTATATTCATATCCAAAAAGAAGAGATGAGATAAGGAATAACAGGGGTTTACTATTTTGACACTTATCTCCTACTCAGCTTAACCTTGACTGTCATTAGTTTTTACTAGGGTGTAACACTAGGCAGTGTCTTGAGATAGCCAAAAATAGTTACCTGCATTCTTTGATACTTTGATGCGAAAATCATGGATACGAATACACTGAAGTTGTAAGTTAAGTAGTTTACTGCACTAAGCCGCTGTTTTCTACCATAAATATTTCGGTATCCGGGTAATCAATATTTTTCACCTCTTTTTTTGACGATATAATTATCTTGCTGTTCAATAGAGTGCTCAACCCATTGAAAACTGAAAATGTTCTTGGACAGTTTTGGAAACGTCCGCAGATTTTGCTACCCAAACGACAAGGTGATATGAAACAAAGACTGGGTGCGTTGGATATTCAATTGCTAGTCCCTGAACTGTCGACTGCTTTAGAATCATATCGGCTAAATAATATCTACAATGTTGCTGATTCCAGTAGGCAGTTCCTACTGAAGTTTAATAAGCCTGATTCCAAAATCAATGTGGTTGTCGATTGCGGTCTAAAAATTTATATGACTGAATTTTCTAGGGACATCCCTCCTGTACCATCCGGGTTTGTTGTCAAGTTGAGGAAACACTTAAAGGCAAAGAGACTGACGGCTTTGAGACAGGTGCTCGATGATAGGATTATAGTTTTACAGTTTGCAGACGGCAAAAATTACTTGGTTTTAGAGTTTTTCAGCGCTGGGAATGTTATCTTGTTGGACGAGACTCGGAAAATACTTTTGGTACAAAGGGTTGTCCATGAGCACCAAAATAGAGTTGGGGAGACATATAATATGTTTGATGAATCTCTGTTTTCTCGCACAAATATCGATCACAGAATGGAGCATTTTGAATTCGATGCTAATACTGTGAGAACGTGGTTAGATGCCGAACTGCAAAACGATGTTATTCCTAGCGCTAGTGGCCCGGCAGGTGAGGGGCAAAAGCGTAAAAAAAGATCTATCCACAGAGTGTTATTGGGTCATGTCCCGTATTTCTTATCCGATCTTTTGTCGAAGCGGTTGAAAGAGAAAGAATTTGATCCGGCAGGGTTGTTTACTGATTTTGTTGAAAAGACTGATACGATTTCCGAGATTCTGAAAGACGTTCAACAAGAATATCAGGAACTGTTGACCACAACAGAAAATTGTGGCTATATTGTGGCAAAGAAGAATCCCAATTTTGAACCTTCTAGAGATCAGGAAGACTTAGAATATTTTTTTGAAAATTTTCACCCCTTCAAACCGTTTATAAAGGAATGCGAGAGGTCCATTTTACACGTCCTTAAAATTGAAGGTACTTATAATCGGACAGTCGATAAATTTTTTTCCACTTTAGAATCGTCGAAGTATGCCATGAAAATTCAAAATCAAGAGACGTTAGCTGGAAAAAAGCTAGAGGAGGCAAGGTCTGAAAATGGAAAAAGAATCCAGGCCCTAATTGACGTACAGTCCCAAAATGAGCAAAAGGGTCACTTGATTATTACGCATGCAGAATTGGTTGAAGATGCCAAAGGGGCAGTACAAGGGCTTTTGGATCAACAGCTTGATTGGAATATTATTGAAAAACTGATAATCACTGAACAGAAGAAGGGAAACAAAATTGCTAAAGCCATCAAACTCCCCTTGAAATTGAAAAAGAATACAATCGTCTTGGAGCTTCCTTTAGAAGATAATAATGACACCGAGGATGACACCGAGTTGTCGGAAGAAGTTGATAGCTCTGACATATCCAGTTCGGAGCTTTCGAGCGACGAAGAAAGTGACCAGGGATCTACACAGCATCAGCATAGGAAATCCAATAGAATTCGAGCTCTTAAACCTACAACTGTTTCAGTTGACATCAAATTGGACCTTTCGACTTATGCTAACGCCTCTGAGTACTTCATGGTGAAAAAGCATACCGTTGAAAAGCAAAAGAAAGTCGAACAAAACCTTGACAAGGCGATGAAAAACATCGAAACCAAAGTTAACAAACAATTGAACAGTAAACTGAAGGAAAGCCATAAAGTTTTGAAGCGATTGAGAACGCCATACTTTTTTGAGAAATATAATTGGTTTATTTCAAGCGAAGGCCATTTGGTTCTCATGGGTAAGAGCGATATTGAGACCGACCAACTTTACAGCAAGTACATTACCCCTGACGATATCTATGTCTCTAATGAGTTTGGTTCCCATGTATGGATTAAAAATCCAAAGAAGACTGAAGTTCCTCCAAATACCATTATGCAAGCAGGGATTTTTGCTATGGCAGCAAGCGTAGCGTGGTCAAAGAAACTATCATCCTCTCCGTATTTTTGCTCGGCATCGAACGTTAGTAAATTCAGTGCCAATGATAACACTGTCCTTCCCCAAGGCTGTTACCGTTTGATAGACGAACGGGAGAAAGTTGTTCTTCCTCCTGCTCAGCTTGTAATGGGTTTGGGGTTTTTCTGGAAAGTGAAAGTGGATGATGCATCCGAAGAAAGTGAAGATGATGAAATGGAAGGGGATGAAGAGAATGATGTGGTCGCTAAATTAGAGGAAGAAATACCTGCCACACACCAAGAAAAAGTCACCGACGACGGAGGTAATTCGGTCGCTGATGATTTGAAGGATACCACCATGGGAATTGAGAAAGAGATTGAAGATATGAAAGTCTCAGCTGACAACGATGATAAAGAAGAAGGGTCAGCGACAGGTAGTTCCGGTTCGATCCCAGAGAATATGAGTGTTGCTGAGACAATCGTTGGAGACATAAAAAAGAATGTGCGCGGTAAAAAGGGGAAGCTAAAGAAGATGCAAAGGAAATACCGCGATCAGGATGAAAATGAAAGGCTTTTGAAACTTGAGGCTTTGGGGACCCTAAAGGGAATTGAAAAGCAGAGAAAGAAGGAACAGGAGGAGCTCCAAAAAGAACAAGAAAGAACATATAAAAAGGAACGGCGGGAAAGACAAAGGGAACAGCAGACTCTGCAATTTACACAAAAGAAAAAGGTGAAGATCAACTACGACAAGTTCGAGAAGGAACTAAAAAGTAGCTTGAGTAACGAAGATGAGATACTGGATATTGTACCTGTCTTTGCTCCTTGGCCCGCTCTAGCAAAATTCAAATACAAGGTTAAACTTGTACCCGGGAGCGCTAAGAAGACCAAAGCAATGACTGAAATGTTGCACTATTTTTTGAATAGAGAAGTTGATACATCATGCATCGACAAGTTGTTAGACTGGCCCAAAGAACATGAAGTAATCAAAACTTTGACTGCGCAAGATTTGGTTATTCGTTTATGTGTTGATAAATTAAACTTATTGCTGCCTAGCTCCAGCAAGAAAAAAGTTAGAAGTTCGAAAGGTAAGGCTAGCAAACACAATTCAAAGAAAAAATGAATATGGGATACTCTTCTCCTTCTTTATACAATATATAGTATATTTTCAAGGATTGTTTTCTTTCCAAATTATCAGAGAGGGAGCTACATTGATTTGAGAGTTTAACGAGTAAATTGGCCAACGACGAGACACGTAGCTTGTATGAGTGAAGCTACGCAATGGTGATGTGCCATCTTTATTGAATATGACGAGGGCTATCTGACATACTCTTGTTTTTTTCTCTTTGGTCAACCATGTGTACTTCAATTCAATAAATGTCATTATTGGTAACTTAGTATCATGCAAGGGTTATTCCGCTACCTATTGTTTCCAAAGGTCTGTAGGACAAGCCAAACGGACCCAGTTCCCATGTTCCAACTGAAAGCCGGAAAGCGCGAAACAGGGTTCGGCACTGACTGTTCCGACACCACCGTACGCTAAAACTGTTGCAGTGTAGCCAGTGATTGTATAAAGGAAGTATTAAGGGTAGAATCCATAGTAGATTTTGTTCACTGTACTCAGTGGTAGGTACGTAATATACAGTACTATTTTACATACGTTCGTCTTTTATAGGTGAGAAGGTTTTTCACCTCATCGACAAACTCAGGATGTTTCCATTTTGGCTAATAGGTAACAAAACGGTGATGTTGGTGGCATTTTAAGCAATATCCCAACAATATTCCAACAAAAACTCTGCGTAGACCACTCACTCAGTCGAGAAAAAAAAAGTGCCGCGCGTAAAAAAAAAATAATGACAGTTCCCCAAAAAAGACCACGTCACCTTCAGTCTTATATAACAACGCTGCTGTGTTCTCCCGTTTCCATCGTTATTCGTTTTGTCACATTAAAATTTGTGTTTAATCAACAGTACAGCACCGACGGTCTGCCATTAACAGAGCAGACACTATGCACGAAAAACTCTTTAGAATTGATGCGAGTATGTATACATTTAGGAAGTACGGATAGATCGTATAATATCGGTGCAAAGCGCACTCTACGCGGACTTTCTCATTTACTAACAAGAACATTACCTTATTTACACTAGCCTACCAACAATATGAATGGGGTAAGATGGGTTCCTCCTCTGCTGTCGCGCAATACGCTGCTCACTCTGACAAAAACGTCAAAATCGATGACACGAAACCTTATGCCGAATTGTGGATGGGTACCCACTTGAAGGGCCCATGTACCACACGCCCAGGTAACGAACTTTTGAATGACGTAATTGCCAAAGATCCAACAACTATGCTCGGTAAAGATATCATTGAAAAGTTCCAGAGCAAAAGTGAGTTGCCATTCCTGTTCAAAGTTCTATCGATAAAGAAGGTTCTATCCATCCAGGCCCATCCTGACAAGAAATTGGCCAGGATATTACATGCACAGGATCCAAAGAACTACCCAGACGACAACCACAAACCGGAAATGGCAATTGCCGTAACCGATTTTGAAGGGTTCTGCGGGTTTAAGCCACTGGAAGAGATCGCGGAAGAGTTGAGTCGCTTGCCTGAATTCAGAAAGCTTGTTGGTGAAGATGTAGCGGAAAGATTCGTCAAGGGCATTAAAGCTAATGCCGTTGAAGGCTCAAAAGATGACGTCGCCAACAGGAAGCTGCTACAGGAGCTCTTTGGTAAAGTCATGAGTGCCTCGGACGAAGCGGTTGCTGAGCAAGGTGCAGCTCTAATTGAGAGGGCCAAGCGTAGCCCAGCTGACTTTACTCAATGCGACCTACCAGAATTGCTTGTTCGGTTAAACGATCAATTTCCAGGGGATGTTGGTCTTTATTGCGGTGGTCTTCTACTAAACCACTGTAGATTAAAGGCTGGAGAAGCGATCTTCCTAAAAGCGAAGGATCCTCATGCTTACATAAGCGGTGACATTATGGAGTGTATGGCCGCATCTGACAACGTTGTCAGAGCAGGGTTCACTCCAAAATTCAAGGATGTTGAGAATCTTGTTGAAATGTTAACTTACAACTATGGTACCGTAGATGACCAAAAGATGAAGCCCGAGGGATTTGAGAGATCATCTGGTGCTGGTGAATCCATACTGTATGACCCACCTATCGAAGAGTTTGCTGTTTTGGAAACTACATTTAAGAAATCTACAGGTGTCAGACATTTTGAACCTTTGAAGGGTCCAAGTATTTTGATTACCACCAAGGGCCATGGTCAAGTTTCCACAGAAGGTACTAAATTGCAAGCCGAACCAGGGTTTGTATTCTTTATTGCTCCAAATACTGCAATCGATTTGGAGGCCAACGATCAAGATTTCACCACCTACAGGGCCTTTGTCGAAGCAAACTAGATGAAATACTTGCCGTTATATATTTATCTGATATACACAGTGTAATCTTCTTTTATGGTACAGATTGTTATGTAAAAGAGTGGTATAGTTTGATACGCAACGAAGTTATGTCTCCTCTAATCCTCGATACCATGCGCTTTCTTCCACTTCAGAACTCTCCTTTTCAGGTCGGTTTGTGACTGTTGGTAGACATTTAGCTTGTCAAAAAACATTTTCCTGTAATCGCTTCCATGCTTCTTGTACAGTTTTTCTAACCACTCGTCCTCTCTTTTACTCATTACTCTTTTTTTGACAACAAGAGGACGATCAGCAAACCGCTCCAGTTCCTTTACCGCCTCTGTCTTTGCGGACTCGTCGTCAACCTTCTGCTTCATTTCATTGACGTCAGCATCAATATTGAAAGCTTTCTTGGCCCCATATATAATTCTGATTACGTTCCCTTCTGAATCACGTTCTATTCTGGCCTCACCTTCAGGAATATTCTCTGGACTAAAAGTGCTCTCGTCTATTTCCTCCTTCGACTCGCTTCCTTTTAATTGATCTGCATGATCCTCGTCACTTTCATCATCTTCATCGAAAACGGATTTCTTAATGCTGGGCTCTTTTTTGATAATTTTGGAAAAGTCTGCCTCCTGACCACCGGCCGGCGTCTGGAGTTTGGCCCTGAGTCCTAGCTTCTTATAATTTTGCGCCAAAGTAAGGGAGTGATCCCAATGGGCTTCGATGATGGGATTTGACTTAATATTTATCTTTCTTTGTCTGTCTTTCGTCCGCCTCGTAGCTTTACCAATGGAGGATCTTGCCAGCTTTCTTCTTCTTACAGAACCCATCGCTAATGTATTTATAGGTTTCTGACTTTCAAAGTGAGTAAATACGTAACACGCAAAGAACAACAACAGTTCAAGTAATACTAGTAATGGGCATCTCTTGAATGCGATGAGCTTGAAATTTTTCAGTTTCTCAGTTTTACAAAAAGGAAAAAATTTTCCTTCAATCGGGTAACGTGACGTAGTACTATACACTACTAGCCTACCCTGTTCTGCTTAGGGAGATGTGGCAGCTCAGCAACGTTCTGAGAAGCGAACACATTGTGCAGTAGCTACATATGCCTAAATCACAGAATGGAACGGGGTCTGATCTTCCGGACACTTTGCAATTCAAAATAAGCAACTTCGCAACTGCAAATAATCAAAGTCTTGCCATTCAACGAGCTGAGGCAGACACTAGATCGATATTTGTCAGGGGACTTAGCCCTGAAACAGGACCTGAAGTGATTGAGGATCATTTCAAAGCATGCGGGCCTATATCTAGAATTACACTATTTAGTCAAAAGCGGAAACGCAATACAATTGGTTATGCGTATATTGAATTTGAAGCGGTACAGGGGAGAGCTAACGCGTTGGATTTGAATAATTCTATACTCAATGGATACTCTATAACCGTGAAAAAAAAGAGAACGAATGTTAAGTCAAATGATCGGAAAGAATTACAACAGGGATAATACCGTTGATGATGGTGCCAGTAAGCTCGGTAATCGCAGTGTTTCCGTGTTAGTGTGACAGACTCGGACCGGCCGTATAGTTGTCCGGTTACGTAGACTGGCCTGCAATGGGCTGGGTAAGATGTGGTAATATGGGATTTGAGTTGGGAACCGCATGTTCTAAAAAAAGGGCCTCAGTACCAGATAAACGGCTTCCACTTAACCCTAAGAGTGTTACATTCAATGCCATTCACGTAGACTAACAGCTGTATAGCGGTCCTTTGCAGTTTTATATTGAGCTTAGTACAAAACTGTGACAACGGCCGGAAGTGTTGATTACCAAAATCTGGTTTGCATGTTTGTCATACCCTCAGCATACATAAAAAAAGATACATTGAAAATTCTAATAGCTGGGATAAACGATACAGTGCCAACCTTTAACCGCAATAGAAAGCGTAGGTTCTTCATGGACAAGAACTTCAACACCTTATGCCATGCATGTCGTACTGGTGACTTGGAAAGTGCGGATCGTATGATCTCTACAGGTGTGGATTTAAATCAAGTGGATAAATTTGATAACTCACCTCTTTTTTTAGCTAGTTTATGTGGACATGAAAAGGTGGTTAAACTACTCCTGCGGAGTGGCGCGTTATGTGATAGAGATAGACAGGAAGGTGCTCGATGCATATACGGTGCACTAACAGACTCTATACGAGATATTTTGTTAAGTTATGATATCTCCAAGGCTACTGATATGAATCAACCGTTTGCAATGCATTTGTCGTCGTTGCTTGTTGCACCGGCAATCGTCACCTATGATATGGAACTCAACGTGGCGCAAGGCCATTTACCAGCCCACAAATTCATGCTTCAAGCGCGGTGCCCCATTCTAAATGATAACAGGGGCTACGACGTTCAAGAAATGTTTGGAAATTGGTTTGACTTAGACGTTGATGTGCGAGCCTCCCATGTTTTAGAGCTTTTTCTAAAGTTTATATACTTGGTTCCTATACTCCATACGATCACAGCGGAAGATTACGATTATCTGATAAAAATAGCACAAAAGTTGGAGATGAATATGTTTGCTGAGTTCATGAATAAAGTCCGACATGTTGCCGATCCCTCGGAAAAGTCAAGTATGATGATATCTTACCAGCATAAATTTACCAATCTGGCAAAAGAACAACTGAAGCATTTTGTCGACAAATACATTATTGACAGTGCAGTTCTTCTTACCGGAGAAGAAAAAAGTATCAAAGAGATATCCAGCTGCTCATTCTCACAACACACCTATCCCGACGTATTGCTATCTGTGAAGAATCATGAAAACGAGCTCAAAATTTACCCATGCCACTTAGCTGTATTGATGAGGGCAGATTATTTCAAGGTTATATTTACTGATAAGTTTTCTGAAACTGTGGCATATCAGGAAAGTAAAGAAAACCGGGGAGATGGCTGTCCTTACCCAATATTGGAACTGCCGACGTTCGATCTTTTTGTGGTTGAAATTATGCTGCGCTACCTATACTTCGACGAAGCAAATATACCGTGGCAATATGCTATGGAAGTCATCAAACTGGGTGATTTCATATTGGCAGATCGGTTAAAGTCAATGGCGGCCACCGTTGTGACACAATCACCTAAAGTGCTAGAGAGATACACAATCTTTCAGATCCTGTATTTTGCCTGGGAAACCCGACTAGAGAGGTTGGAGCACTTTGCAGCGAAACAAGTGGCAGGTGAAATCAGGGCTCTAAAGAGGAGTAAAAGTTTTCGCGAGGCTATTGTAAAAAGTGCCCAAAGAATATCATCCCGTGAGGAAACAGACACCATAGAATTTGTGGATGATATCAGGTTCTATCTGCTGGAGAAATATAGGCTTGAATCAGATGATATCTGGTTTTTAGAGGAAGAGACAGATCAACAATTTTTGAAAGAAAGTGGCCTTTTGGATTATCAGTACGATGTCTCTTTGCTAAACGACATTCTTCAAGAACTTGGATTGGAGGCATAAAAAGAGAGCATACCAAGAAGTACTCTCGCTACTCTGGCATCGAAGAAGGAGCTCTACGTTTGAAAAATGGAGCATAATCTCTCAAATAATAGACATGGAGGCTTAGTAAAAACTGCCCAAGAAATGACGCCTACTTTTTGTAGACCCTTGGGTGATCAGACCATTTTAGAGGATGCCTTTGGCGGTCAGGGATAACCGTTTTTTAACCAGATCCTCGTATCTCGAGCAACAATACTGTGTTTTACCTAGTGCTGGATAATAGAACTGTATTTTCAATGTAGAAGTAAACGATATCATTATCCGACACGATGACTAAGAATATTCTCTGTGCGAAGTTATAAGTCGCAGACTGTAGTTTCACACGAGAAACTATATTTTCCATGAAGAATGAAAAAGAGGAAATATTTCACTTAAGAAATATTTTCTTGATTCTAAATAGAAGTAGTTCGTTACATAGTTCTGTTTAAAGAAACTGAACCAATTGATATAACCGTGTTTCTGCTAGTCAGAACAAGAGGGTGCTCCTTTTGTTTCAGTTTTCAGTATGGTAGCGCCACCTTTGAAGATTCTGTTAAGATTGAATTAGAACAGAATATCCAAAAATATCAACTTAGAGTTGAAAACCTCAGCGCTAATATTGAGCAGCATTTTGACAATGAAGGTTTAGGCATCAAAGTTAGAACTGAGAAAATTGGAAATCTCAAGTCACTCAGAGCAGTTTTGGACTTTGAACTTGAAAGGCTGGGGGGGGAAAGAAGAAGTAAGAATTAAGAGTCCAATCCTGCCCTTCACAACTTGATGTTTTCAATTTTGACAAGCATTGAATTGGTTGCCTTTCTGCGTGAGGAAATCAGACGAGCATTGTTAATCTATCAACACCATTTCCCACATCTTGTCCTTCATTTTCCTGGGGAGGTGTTTGGCAAGAATCTCTCTTAGGAACGAAACCAATTCCATGCCTGCCAGAGTTTCAACATCATAGTTTGTCATGTCTCCACTCAGACCACCCACAATCATTTGATGGATTATTTGGTTTTCTACACTATCACTGATCGTTCCTTCCAGTAGATCAAAAACATTGTCCATTTTTAATCTACTCAGAAAATGGCTTAAGTCTCTACACCATCCAGGTATTTCTTTTACCTTATTCAGCTCCTTCTCTAATTGAAAATTAGCCTTTTCCAAATAATACTTCTCAGTTTTACCCGAGAGAGTGGTATATTCGTAAAAGTTACCAAAATTATTATTCTGTTTCATCAGAATTGGAGTTTTTGATGTGGTGAAAAAAAGAATACTTATCAGCTGCTGTGAAGAAAATTTCTCTTTATATTTGTTTGAATTTTTAATCGAGTAATTCGAACTCTCAATTTTTGCTTCTTCTTTCAGAAATCTTTCAAATTAGAGTCCAATCCTACTCTTAACACCTTGGTGTTTCAATATTTTTCTGCTCAATTTTTCACGCCTGAACCTTCATTTTCGAAGAGATTTTCAATACCTTGCTATAGCGAATGTCCAAATATTGGTATTATTTAGCAACTCCACATGTATATTTCTGTGACTTTTATCTGATGGACTCGGTAAGCTATTCAAAAAGACTTTTTGAAGGTGCCGCAGTATGAGGTGTTAAACTGAACTGCCAATACTGACAAAACACCAGGAGTTTAAAAGTTAAGGTGCTTGCCAATTTCCAAATATTAAAATTAATTGTGAGGATAAATTGGGAACTCCCTTTGGGAATGGACTCATGACCCGTTACCCTATCCAATACAGTAGTGTGAACTATTATAAACCCGACATGTGAGTATACGAACTCGAGACATGCGGATGGCCCGTTATCCGGAGCATATATAAACCCCAAGGTATCTGAACCGACATCTTTCAAGACCGTCTCTAAATCCAGGACCCAACTAACGAACGAGTCATAGACAAGCAAGCACAACTGAGATAACTACATACTTTAAGTATACGGCGTAAATACACAATATCAGATTCCTTACACACTTTTTCTCAATCACAACCTGCTTTTGCTCTTACATTAATAAATAGGACAAGAAAACAAAGCTTCTAAAATATGCTATACCTAATTGATATCTTAAAATGATGAAAGGTGGTATAGATATATTTTTGAATAGGGGTCTTATTGTTAAATAGGATCTTATTCACCGTGACTATTCATTGAAGGAGAGTATGTTAGATGTTTTAGTTCAGGTATGACTTCTAGTGTATACTTAATTTACAAGTATGTGGTTCAATAATCTCTTCTATATTGTAACAGATAGAAATCATTTCATTCGATGTAGTTAGACTTTATATATGTGAAAATTAGTGCAGAGTCAATGATGTGGCTCTTCAATTTCTCACTGTGGTGGATAATTTCACACTTGTGGCATCATTATTTGTCTTGTTAACATTTGTGTCTTTTATCAAGTGTGTGTCCTGTTTATGCCTATGATGAGATCTTATCATCCTTATCATAGTCATTTTCTATATCCAGCACTTATATATAATACTGGTCATTGAGAATACTGCCGTGACCAAGGTGATACAACATGACCCTGGAACAGTCAATGTAGGTGTTACAAAAGATTTTGAACCAAGAATGCCGTTTAATAGAAAAAGTACGTAAAAATATAAGAAAGAAAGAAAAACCAGTAGCCAAACTTTACATCTTTGAATAGTCTGATGGAGAACAGGAATTCGCCCTCGGAGTTGTCCAGACTGAGCTCAAGTTCTCTTTCCTCGTGAAAGGCTTGGGCCATTTCAACCAACCTTTCCGTGAACTCAACAGCTTTGTCGCCGAAAAATCTGGTGTACCCGCGGTTAATCAGGGTACGTTTTTCGGTGTAATGTCCCGCTCCTTCAAGTATTTCTTTAGTTTAGCCAACATTTTTTTCCCCTACCGTTTCAACTCTGCATCCTGTAAGTACTTCAGTCCGACTCTTGAAATACAAACTTCGGACTGCATTAAGTTGTAATTGGCGGGGAGCAATTAGTTGACGTTGGAGGTCAGAGACTTTCTGTCTGGCCCTGCAATCTCGCGCACCTTCTTGTCCAGGGAGTCATTAATTAACTTCATTTTACTATACATCTCGGTAGCACTCACTCTGCTACAACAACACGTATCACAGCAGTATACTAATGACACCATTTTTTGCCAACTATGGTTTTTACCCAAGACTACCAGGCTTCACGGACGCGCTAACCAAAACATCGATCCAAAACGAAGAGGACACACGCATAGAAACCGACGGCAGAGCTAGCCGGTTATTACAGAAGGTTTATCAAAACTTTCGCAGTAATAGCTGCTCCCTTACTTCCCTCGTGACGGCGCACTTGAAGCAAATTGGCGAAGAACAAGACGCTTTCCGAACAGCGTCTTGGATGGACATTCCACAGAATGGTGGAGCGACCCGAAGAACGGAATGAAGTTGCTCAGTGACCCCCTGAACAAGAAAGTGCGCAGCACCAAATTCTATATTCCGTCTCCTTTTTGTCTGGTCTCTTTCTAATCTGATCTTCTATCTTTTCGTCTTTGTTATATCTTTCTTAATTCCCAGTTTCCATTGAGGTAATTTCCTATTCTTTATCGTTCCCCAATCCTTCGGGGTATCTAATTATCGTCTGGAAACGGAGACTCTTGCTTGCTCTTGCTCGACTCATCGATTGGTTGTCGCCTCTGGCTGGGCTAAATGCGAATAACTCTGATTTGAAGGTACGGAGACCTTCGACGTGTGTATGTTTATCTCAAGGCGTTTTCCACAGATTGCTTTGTTTTAGGTATACTAACTATACTCCGATGCCCTGCGATTAAAGTATCAAAATACATTTTGTATCACGTGCTAGATACTAGTATTTTCCATATCTTACAATTGTAATATGGAACTCACACAGTTCCAATCACGAGACCCAGCTCTCACCACGAACTCTCACAGTTCTCAGACACAAACCCTTAGGGACAAATAAGCCCTTTTCCACAAGGCAACCCTTAGCGACAAACAATGTGCAACATGCAACACGCAACATACAACACGCAACACGCAATGTACATATAACGAACGGACAGACCCAAGCTAATGCGGTCTGATCCAGCTTCACCAATTATTATATAAAGGCCACAGATTCCAATCATTGGAATCCTCGTCTCGCTTCCTTTATATATTCTCTTTCTATATATTCCTTATATAGAGAGGACAGACAATTGATCACTGTTTAGACTCTTATATACCTTAGAGTCTACTCAAAACATTAATTATCATTAACACTATCTTACAACGATTTTTTAAATGAAGCGGTGGCTCAATGGTAGAGCTTTCGACTCCAGTTAAACTCTGGAACTCCTGGAAAAATTGCAATCGAAGGGTTGCAGGTTCAATTCCTGTCCGTTTCATTTTTTGCTGCTATTGGCCCCTGGAGGTTGCTGTTGTGTTTGTTGAGCCCAGGTACGTCATGTACTTGTCTCTCTTTTCTTCTGGGCTCAGTGTACTCATATTTTCTTACAATAATCTGTCATTCTTCTTACCTTCTACATAACAGCTCATCTACGAGAGACTAGCACACTAGTCTCTCTTTCTATACGCGCGGTTCAGAAGTAATCACAACCTGCGTCTAGTGAAGACTTTTATGTCACTCTTTACGAAGCTTCACTTGACGCTCAACAGTGTTCCTTAGAGGTGACAGAAGCCCAACCGCCAACATCCAAAGACACTGCAGATTTCGATAACTTCTTTTTCTTTTCCAACAAAAAAAAGAAGGCAAGTATAAAACCTTAACGTTGTGTTTCGAAAGTAGTAAAATGGACTACGGAATGACCAACAAAAATAAACTGCTATCCTCATACATTTGCTCCACTATATCGAGTACATACAGATTTCTCATAATGTCTAATGGTAGTCGTATGAACACTCCTAACCTGGAGTTACAGCTGTTTCTAAGGAAATGATGATCAGACCAGCATCATAAACGGGCATAAAAAAAGGAGGGGTATTTTTAATTTGAAAAAGAGAAGCGTAGTTCATTTCCTTGAACAATAAGCTTCTTTTGGACGATACAAACCACCGCCAAGAACGTTCTTCAGTTCCGTTTCCTTCGAGAAAGAAAAATACAAATCATTTTAAAACAAGAGGAAACAAAAAGTAACCTTGAAAGTAACGAAATGCTCCTCAGCCAGACTACAGCTCTTTCACTAGCTCTAAAACTTCTGCTTTACTTTCTGCAACGCTGGCCTCGGGAGAGACTTTTATTTTCTTTATTCTTAGTTTTCCATTAAAAAAGATCCAATAAGATCTGATTATTCCGGACTGGGAAGTCTTCTTTGCACCTAATACTCCAATAAACTCTCTTTTAGGATCACTCAACAAATTGTAAGGTAAATTCTGCTTAGTTTGGAATTTTTTTTGACTGGCTACAGTGTCTGCACTCAAACCGTACACAGCAGCGTGTTTCTTCAATTCTGCGTAATTATCGCGGAACCCACAGGCCTGGCGTGTACATCCCGGCGTTGAGGCTCTTGGGTAGGCAAAGATGACAAGAATTTTATTATTAGAAGCAACCTCTGTCAACGACACAAGCTCTCCCTCTTGATCTACCAACGTTAAGTCGGGAATTTCGTCCCCGATTTCCAATACTTTAGCGTCGACCAACGGCTTATCCTCAGTTTCAGCAACAATTTTTACCTTCTTATGGCTGGCTGCATTGCTCGTTTTCTTGACGATTTTGTTACTCGTTGCTGGAGTTGTAAGTGTAGTTTGCTTTTTGATATTAGCCACTCTTGCAGACTTGCGCAATTCAACCATGCTGAAGTACTTTTCTCTTTTCTTGTTTCAGTTAGGCCAGAATCGAATACAGCAGAGAACTATTCCTTCCTTTCTCGCTTGTATACTTATTTTTATTTGTCTTTCCGACCCCTTCAAGATTCAACAGTTCGAGTAAACGAATACCCTTCTCTGTCCAGGCCTCGAACGAGATTTTCCAAAGGGAGAAAAAAACAAAAACAGTACACCAGTTTAGATTTTGGGTGAAAAGTCCGCGAGGCATCTCTCTACGGGTTATACCTGACGGTGGAAGAGAGAGTTGGTGGTATCTACTGAGATGAGGTATCGACCGGCATCGGCTCAGCCCCAATTGCTACAGAAGCTATACATTTGGTTAACATTAAACTTATCCATTACTTTACACTAATGTGAAATAACACCTAGGGTTTATAAAATATGTAGAAGGAATAGAGAAAACGGTATCGGATTCTACCAGACATATTACAACAACAAAGCAGCGGCACCAGCGACGACAGCACCGACACCAGCGGAAAAGGCGTTGACGTTGGCGGCAGCAGCTCTAGAAGAAGAAGCTCTAGAAGAGGAAGAAGCAGCTGAAGACACTGAAGAAGCAGCGGAGGAGGCAGCAGAAGACACAGAAGAAGCAGCGGAGGAGGCAGCAGAAGAAGAAGAAGAAGCAGCGGATGAGGCAACAGAAGAAGAAGAAGCTCTAGAAGAAGATTCTTCAGAAGAGACGGAGGAAGCAGCGGAAGAAGCGGCAGAAGAAACTGCGGAGGCGGTGGCAGAGGCGGTGGCAGAGTCGGCACCAGTGGTGGCAGCGCCATTAACAGCTGGGTCGGCAGTTTCAGTGATACTGTGAGCAGCCATGTAAGAAGACATGATTGGGATCAATCTGCTGGAGTACCATGGGACTTGGTGCATGACGGTGGTAACTTGGTCAAAGTCGATGGCAGTGAATAGAGAGGTGTAAGACTCGTCAGTGTAGGTGGTCAATTGAGTGTAGACGTCCAAAACACCGTCTGGAAGGGTGAAGTCTGGGTTGTTTTCAGCCAACGATATGTATTGCATCAAGTTGGCCTTGACATCGACCAAAATGGCGTTAAATTCAGCGACTTCGTAATCGTTGATGGCAGCGGCCAAAGAGGCAACGGTGGCTAGAAGAGCAGAGATTTTAGCGATAGACATGTTTGACTTTTTTTCCTGGTTGAGGTTGGATGGTATTTGACACTAAACTAGAAGAAGTACCTTTCGAATGAACTAAGAAAGAATATATTTTATACGGGGGAGATGGAAGGTCAGCAAATGCGGCCTTTGAGGAAGAAAAAGTTGCGGTTCTTATACACTTCTCCCTTTCGTTCCTTCTCTCTCGTGTCCCGGACCCCCCCACTATTACACAACGTAACTGCAACTCGTACTGTGAGAAAATGCGTTTTTATGTAATAGGAAAAAAACAATACGAGCTCAATAGTTTATTACCCACTTTGGCAACGAATATACCATTAAACGCGAGAGAAGAAAGAGGAAGCGAGAGGTCAACGAAAATGCCGTTTCAGCAACACCCAAAAATGATGCCTGGTATCGCGAAATGTTAACGTGCTGGTTACACTTGCTTAGGCTTACGTAGAGCTTTCTCCCTACACTCCCAGGGCACTGTTTAGTTGTTCGCCAAACGACAGCACCTTCAAACGAATAACGCCATAGATCTGATCGGGACGGCTTCGTGGTTCGCGATTATACTGCATTTGTTCATTTTTTTTGTTCATTTTTGGTTCGCAACGAGCGATGAGCCTCAGAGGGGTCGAGGCCGCGGCGCTCCACGAGACTGCAATTCTAAGATATTTTTAGGTTTGGACTAACGGTGATAAATAAGCAGACCAGTTACTGAGGCAAGAGTTAGGCATCTTTGTTATTAGCAGCAATATTTATCAGTAAATCTTGATCCTCACAGCGTTCTGTGTGACAGCGGCAATTATTCCAGATACCAAAAATCGCCTACTTTTATCAACGGAAATAGCGGAATATATATATATCTTGCAAGTAACTCTTCAATACACTACAATCAGTAAGACCTAACAGCCATTTTGAGTTCGAATTGCGCTTTCTCATCGCTCACTCTTGTATATGATAAAAAACGAGCAAGACTGGATGCCGGTTCGTATCCTCATCTACGATAGCACTTGGCGGGAAAAACGAAATAGGAACGAGAGGTTATCGTTCAAATAAAGCTCTAGGCTAACCTGCTCATTGAACAGCCTCGTCATCTTTTAAGAGACTGCGCTACGTCCGCAATGTAGCCGTGTGTGGAGTAACAAACCATATGTAAAAAAGGAATATATAAAGCCTGGCACTTTTTTTATTCTAGTGTTACATTTAACACTGTTAAGGCGACGTCTAATCCTAGTTCTGCTTTTAGTTTGCTATCCTCCCATTGTCCCAAGAAACGCATGTAGCCTGACTGCCCAAATGTCTACAAAATAAGGTTCCCGCGCTTAAAGAAAGATGTTCAGGCAACCCGAGAGTGATAAGAGTGCAACATGCTATGTAGCCTCCAACAGTCCAATACCTTATCATATTGCCTTTTGGTAGAGCTCCCTCTGTCTGGTATCCGTGTGTGTAGGTGCTGCCTGGAAACGTGACTAAAATATACAGAAAGCTTGCTAATCCATTGTGCTCCCTCGGTTTGAGACCAGTTTGTCACCACGCAACGCAACGTACCCTTCTCGTTTAATCCGAGTTCTAAATATGGAAGTGCTTCTTAGTTAACGAAAGAGTTGCGGACATTATTGCTATAGTTCATTTTCTCACATGTGGTTGCCTTCACCTACGTTCGTATAAGAAAAAGGTCTTACCGAAAGTGGAAACTTCAAAATGTGACTGCATTTCGTGTTTAGTTAATTCCTCAAGGGGTTTGAAGCACTCTGTTGTGCGAGGGTTTCTAGTCAGGCACGGTTTTTGGATCTGTCTTAAACGAGTGTACTAATGAGGTAACTTCCAGTGGCAACTATTTAGACTTTATTTGTTTTTGTTTTGAACAGTTTTATGTTACCTAACTTCGTAGTTTAAACGAGAAAAAAAGGAGAGTAAGATATTTTCCTCTCCGGTGGAATATAACCCAATCAGTTTGTTTCCCACCAGGGAATGCTGCAATATCATCCAATATCCTTGCCTGTCGAGATGTTCCCATTTTATTTTTCTCGTTGAAAAATTTGACCGCTTTGTTTTCGTGGGTGCCTTTACACCCACTGAAGATTCGAAGAGTTCCGCGCTGTCGTTGTTGCCCTACGGCAGTTCTCTGTTAAAAAAAATTTCTGTCTCTTTTTTCGCTTGTTTTCGTCTTCGTCGTTCTTAACTTCACTTATCTTCCCTCTTTGTATGTCTCTACTACCGAAACTCTTTGTTTTCAAAACATTGCTTGGTAGTACAACCTATAAATATAGAAGGCACGCGTGCTTCGCCTTGGCCCTTTGGTACTGGAAAAAAATTCCATCCAGCCTACGCCCTGTACAGACTACACCTGTACGTAATTAGGTGACAGTCGGGAAAGATATCATACTCGTTATTATCCAATAATACATTTATTTTATTTCTTTTCCCGCAACTGCGCACTGAATTCTTTTTGCCATGTCTATGTCAAATTATTTCACACCTGTTGCCGATGCATCGGTAACGTTTAATGGTGCGAATATCAACATTATACATACTCCTGGTGACGAAGAGAAGGTGGACAGGGTATCAAACGTGAATCTTGACACTACGGGCAATACTGAAATCAAAGCTAACACATTAAATGACGTTACTTTGAAAGCAGACGAAGGTGAGGTTATTTTGGTTCTCGGTAACCCTACATCAGCGTTCTTTAAGACCCTTTTCCAGGGCAAGAAAAATCTAAACTATACTCCCGAAAACGCCATCCTTTTCAAGAATAACGAATTCAAATCTTTCTCATCGAAATGTCCACAACAGATTATTTATAACAATGAGAAGGACGTTCATTTCCCGTATTTGACTGTGAGACAAACCATTGATTTTGCCTTGTCCTGTAAGTTTGACATCCCAAAGGAGGAAAGAGACAATTTGAGAAATGAAATTTTGCAAGAGTTTGGCCTGTCACATGTTCTGGATACATTTGTTGGTAACGACTTCGTTCGTGGTATTTCAGGTGGTGAACGTAAGCGTATCTCAATTATCGAGACTTTCATCGCTAATGGATCTGTTTACTTGTGGGATAACTCGACGAAGGGTTTAGATTCTGCTACAGCACTAGATTTTTTGAGTATCTTGCAAAGGATGGCACGAGCTACTCGTTCTGTGAACTTTGTCAAAATATCTCAAGCTTCTGACAAACTTGTAGACAAGTTTGACAAAATTCTGATGTTTAGCGATTCATATCAAGTGTTTTACGGAACTATTGATGAGTGTCTCAAATTCTTTCATGATGATCTGGGCATCGAAAAAAACCGTAATGATTGTATTATCGAATATTTGACCTCCATTTTAAACTTTCAGTTTGCCACAACAAATATGAACCCTCAATTGATCCCCACTTCGGAGTCTGACCTGTACAGTCTATGGACAGGCTCTTCATTCTACAAAAAGTGTAAGCAAGAGGCATCGAATCACCCTCCAGTTCGAAGCTCGGTCAATCCTGATGACATCACCCCAAAGTTTTCGGTCCCTCTAAAGGTTCAAATGCAAACTACCACCCGGAGAGGTTTTGAAAGAATCATCGGTGACCGTAGTTATTTGATTTCGCAATTTATCTCCGTGGTCATTCAAAGTCTGGTTATCGGCTCTCTGTTCTATGACCTACCCAAAACGACAATTGGTTCTTTCTCGAGAGGTTCGCTGAGTTTTTTCTCGCTTCTATTCTTCACCTTCCTTTCGTTGTCCGATATGCCTGCTGCTTTCCAAAGACAGGAGGTGGTTACCAAACACGTGCAACTGCATTTTTACTACGGCTGGGTTGAAACTATGGCTGCCACATGCTTCGATTACTGTTTCAAGTTTTTGCTAGTTGTTGTGTTTACAATCATCCTGTATTTCTTGGCCCATATGCAATACAACGCTGCTAGATTCTTCATCTTCCTGCTTTTCCTTTCGATTTACAATTTCAGTATGGTTTCTTTGTTTTCTCTAACCGCGTTAGTGAGCCCAACACTGTCAGTAGCTAACATGTTAGCCGGTATTCTGTTACTTGCGATTGCAATGTATGCCTCTTATGTTATTCACATGGAAGATATGCACCCATGGTTTATTTGGATTGCCTATCTAAACCCAGCTATGTTTTCAATGGAGGCTATTTTAGCAAACGAAATGTTCGACATCAATTTAGATTGTACAGAGTCCATTATTCCTCGGGGCCCTGCCTATAACAATGTCAGCTTCGCTCACAAAGCATGCGCATGGCAGGGTGCTACGTTAGGTAATAACTACGTCAGAGGTCAGGATTATCTGAAAAGTGGGTTGAAGTACACTTACCACCATGTTTGGAGGAACTTCGGTATTCTAATTGGTTTCTTGTGTTTTTACCTGTTCCTTTCCCTCTTCATTGCTGAATTCATTACCCCACTGTACACGAGAGATAACCTGTTGAGGTGGAGCGCTTACCTTTCGGAGCGCAATCCGTTCTCAAGTAATGATAAGAAAAAGGTAAAGACAGCTCCAAATGATTTTGTACGCCCAACCATATCTTCTTCAGCTTCCACTTCATCGGACTCAATTTCAGATAGCATTACAAAGGGGAAAGGCAAGGGGGATGATACCATGGAACGTGTTCGCTCCAAGGATGGGGATGATACCATGGAACGTGTTCGCTCCAAGGATGGGAAGGTCATAGTCAATCAAAAACACGTTATTTCCTGGAAAAACATTAACTACACAGTGGGAGGAAATAAGCAGCTGATTAATGATGCTACCGGATTCATTAGCTCAGGGCTAACAGCGTTGATGGGTGAGTCTGGTGCTGGTAAAACCACTTTGTTGAATGTTTTATCTCAACGGACCGAGACTGGTGTTGTTACAGGTGAATTACTGATTGATGGGAAGCCGCTGACCGATATTTCAGCCTTTAGAAGAAGTATTGGTTTTGTTCAGCAACAAGATGTCCATTTGGATCTATTGACTGTTGCTGAGTCGTTGGAAATATCTTGTGTGCTGAGGGGGGATGGTGATATGGACTACCTACTATCCATTGCCAAATTGTTGAAGTTACCAAGTGACAAACTTGTTGCGGACTTAACTCCTACCGACAGAAAGCTTTTATCTATCGGCGTCGAACTAGTTACCAAACCATCTCTGTTGCTGTTTTTGGATGAGCCCACTTCTGGTTTAGATGCCGAGGCTGCAGTTACCATTGTTCAATTTTTGAAGAAATTGTCCGAGCAAGGACAAGCCATTCTGTGCACTATCCATCAACCGAGCAAAAGTGTTATCAGCTATTTTGATAACATTTACTTGTTGAAAAGAGGCGGTGAATGTGTTTATTTCGGTGGTATTACGAATGCCTGTGACTACTTCCTTAACCATGATTCCTCTCTTCATTATGACAGGGAGCTAGATAACCCTGCTGATTTTGTTATTGAGGTTGTTGGTGGCAATAAGAAAAAGGACAAGAGCGGCGAAATCATTGAAAAGCCGAAATTCAACTGGACTGCTGCGTGGAATAACTCACCTGAGAAGTTTAACACTACAAAGGAAATGGCAGAAATGGAAAGTGAAGCTCGTAATTCTGGTGTTAACTTTACTACGTCGGCATGGAGCCAAAGATCGTATTACGACCAATTGAGACTGGTAATAAAAAGACAATACTTATGCACACGTAGAGATAAAGTATACCTTATCTCCAAGTTCTGTTTAAATGCTGGTGCTGGGTTATTTATTGGGTTTTCTTTCTGGAAGACAAAGGAGAACATCAGTGGTTTGCAAAATGCCATTTTCCTGTCCTTCATGAATTTGTGTCTATCGTCTCCGTTGATTAATCAAGTACAAGACAAAGCCCTTCAATCCAAAGATGTCTATTTGGCAAGAGAGGCGAGATCTAACACGTATCATTGGTCAGTTCTTTTGCTGGCACAAACTATAATCGAGTTGCCATTGGCTATTTCCAGTTCAACTTTGTTTTTCTTATGTTGCTATTTCTGCTGTGGCTTTGATAACTCTCCTCACATTGCTGGTGTATTCTACCTGAATTATATCCTGTTCAGTGTTTATTATTTGACTTTCGGTTTATGGTTGCTATACGCTGCTCCGGATTTGCAAACAGCTGCTGTATTAGTTGCTTTCCTATACAGTTTTACTGCCTCCTTCTGTGGTGTTATGCAGCCATACAGTTTATTCCCAAGGTTCTGGACATTCATGTACAGAGTCTCGCCTTACACCTATTTTATCGAAACGTTTGTCAGCTTATTGTTACATGACCGTCCAGTCAAGTGTCGTACAAGCGAGATGGTTCCTGGCCAACCACTTCCGGGCCAGAACTGTATCCAGTTTATGAAACCATTTATTGATGAATTTGGTGGTTGGTTACAAATTGAAACTAGTCGTAGTGTTTGTGCGTACTGCACGTATTCGAAAGGTGACGACTTCTTGGCTCAAGAAAATATGAGTTATCATCACCGGTGGAGAAACTTTGGTATTGAGATTGCATTTTGTGTCTTTAATTTCTGTGCAATGTTTATTGGGTTTTACTTGACATACGTCAAGAACGTCTGGCCAACTGTTGGTGCTTTCATTTCCAAGGTACTTCCTATTAACCGTGCACTAAAAAAATCGCCTTCTGCAAAAAAGGACTCCACAAAAGACGATGAGTTGTCCATTGACAAGGTATAAAATGACTAGGTGTCTGATTATCTACTTACTTCTTACAATCCTCAACATTATTAAAAAAAAAGGACAGGGAACAACCGATATTCCAAATTTTCAAACCAAACGTTCTTTATACACACATTGCGTGTTTTGTATAGTACTTTTAATAACAATAATAAATTAATATAATAAACATTTGTGACGAACGACTCAGACTACAAAATGTGATGTAACTATTCACCAAAACTAGTGTATTAGTCTGCAAAAGCTGAAGTAGGTTCTGATTGATATTTATGTTTTATGCCGTAAATATACTATGCAAGTTATATCACGGTGCTGTATTTCATGAGGTACTGGATGATAACTTCATTCCCATAGGGAGAACCATGATCTATTCTCACAGACTCTTTCAATATGGGTAAGCTGCCATCGAAAGGTTCCCTTTCCAGAAGAGCCACCACTGGACAAATCGCCCCAAGAACTATGTACACTGCAAGAGCCCTGCCAGGTATCCTGGTAGGACTTTGAAGACTACGAGGGGGCCGGCTAGAATATTGAAACATTAATATAGAAACTATTAGCATATTGATAAAGCAACGTTGGTACAGGTGACGCACCAGGTTTGGGAAGTGCGGGAAGGGCAGTGGCACACTGATAATCGGGGAGGACGCGGTTTAGTGGATGTCGAACGCGTCCAATACCTCGCCAATCTTCATGTTGACTCTTACTCCTAGGCTGGGTTTATCAGCCTCCATGCAGCGGAGCCAGGCGATCTTCTCCTGGACTCTCACGGGAATGCCGTGGTGCAAGTCCATTCCATGTAATCGCCGGTACACCTCCTTTTTCTCGGAGACCAGCCGCGAGAAGAGCTCGACCTCGCTGGCGTACCTGCTGTCCATCATGTCGAGGGAGTCCAGCACACGATGCAGTTTCACCATCAGCCTGTCCTTGTAGAGCAGGTACTCCCCTTTCGCCTTTCTTCTAGACGTTGCATCGGGGGCCTGCTCCATGGTGAGTCTTAATTGGCGTCCGGTCTCGAGACACCGGCTGATGTTGTTCATCGTGGTGAGGTTGTGTTCTTGATACTTTCCTAGGAGGGCCAGCTTGTCTTGCAGCAGGCCTGTCAGATTGCCGACTTCGGTTCTGATGCTATCGCAGATATGACCGCGGTAGTCGTTGCCGTCTATATTCGCTGCAATCAGAGAGTCTAGCCACAGTGAGCCGTGCAGGCTGTGTTTGTACTTGCGCCACGTCTCTTCTTCGAGCTTCAAAAGACGTGTGAACATCAGCTTTGCGGCACTATATCCATCCGCATCACCGCATCCCGGGGCGTCGACAGGACGAGTAGGGAGCGCGGGCTCCTCAGGGTCCGGGCTGTGTTCGAACAGCTTCCGGTACAGTGCTGTTGTCCTTGTCTTCACTGTGTCCTTCATGCCTTTGATCTTCCGCAGCCGGAATTCCAGTGAGGCCCGTTTGATTTCCTTGATGGTTGCTTGCGCCCTGGTGTACTCTGCGCGCGAAGCGTCCCTGAACCTTCTCCAGCGGCGAAGGTCGTGTGTGTCTATGGTTCTGAACCTTGGAGTGATGTCCGGGTCGTGGTCGCCGTAGTTGTTCAAGGCATAGTCGTAGCCGTTCCTGTTGTCTTTGGAGACCCTGTCAATCCAGCCGATCCTGCCGTTTCTGCCTTTTCTACGGGCACCGTCGTCAAGACCCTCCTCGCACATCTCATCGTTTCCTATAGCTACTCCAAGGTCTGTACTGTTGGGGGCAGTGCGGACGTTGTTTTGCGGAGGTACTAACCCTTGGGGGTGGGTGTTCGCAACGGAATTGGGAGAGATGATGGAGAGGGGTCTGCCACTAGGAACCGAGTGTACAGTGGTTTCTGTGGGGCGTGGTGCCGGTTTCTGGGCTTCTATCGGATGAGAAATGGCTTTTGCTTGGCGGGCTCTTGCGACAACGCGCTGGAACCTCAATTTAGAGTGCTCGCTTGTGGATGGGACCTGTGGTGGAACCTGTGATGGGGCCTGTGATTCCCTTGGATCTAGGGATGGCGGTGGCTGGTTCTCGGTTGGGGTGGCACGGGACTGGGCGCCCCTGTTGGCGAAGGGAGCGTTGAACAGCGCCGTAACGGCGCTTGGGATCTCCGAGCTGAACATGCAGCCCTCTTTGGGCTGAGGGTACTCTGCCTCCTCAACAGCCTTCTTGATTGCCGCGCTGCATTGTCTGTCCTGCTCCTGGACCATGGCGTACCTGATTTCCTCTTGCTCATGGATGTAGGAGACCAAAGCTTCGTCGCAGGCGATCAGCCCCGCGTCTACTTTCTCGATAAGGTCGCACACACAGTAGGGGGTCCGGCCCATGCATGTGGTGCAGCCCTTTGGGCGGACATAGTGTTCGATTTCCAGTTCGTAGGTTTCCACTTCTTCCCTGGTGAAGAGATTCACAAAGCGTGCTTTCACGGTTCTTTTGGCCTTGGTGGCTTTCTCGATGAAGGTAACAAAATTCATTAGATGCTTAAGGTGTCGTAGTGATTTTTCTGGCTGCACGAGTGGGGATCTAGGGCGGGAGAGAGAGAAATAGGTAAAGATTAAGGTAATTGAAGGCTAGATAGGTTTTGTGATCTGATTCAAAATCTTGTTATTTTCCGGAAGAAACTATAAGTTTGTGACACAAAGTCAATTATTCCTATTTGGGACAAATGAGCAAAAAAGAATGTGTTTTGAAGCTGCCGCCTGTGGTGATGTATACAACATTGTAAGATAACACACACATATTAGATATAGTATCTATTGCTTTGCTCCTAGTGTTAGGCTTATTATGTAAGAGCTAAAGTCGGTTATGATTAATTAAAGTGGGTAAGGACTCTGATATTGTGTATTTACGCCGTATACTTAAAGTATGTAGTTATCTCAGTTGTGCTTGCTTGTCTATGACTCGTTCGTTAGTTGGGTCCTGGATTTTAGAGACGGTCTTGAAAGATGTCGGTTCAGATACCTTGGGGTTTATATATGCTCCGGATAACGGGCCATCCGCATGTCTCGAGTTCGTATACTCACATGTCGGGTTTATAATAGTTCTTAGTACTTTAATTGAGAGAATAACGGGTCATGAGTCCTTTCCCAAAGGGAGTTCCCAATTTATCCTCACATATTAAAGCCGTTGTGCAATGCATGACAGCACTTTTATATTTTATCAGCTCGTACCTAAACTTTCATTCCATTGAAGGAAAGTAAGTTGTAAAGAGGAGTACATATATTAATATATTACAATAGCCTATATCAGAGTTCGGTGGCTACACTGGCTCTGCTTTTCATCATACACAGCAGGAACAGGAGAAAGACTCTATAGATCACAGGAAATTTCTCGAGAAGTTAACATATCACGATTCTAGTTCCGCATTATTCCATATCTTTGAAATTTCGTTATACTCTCGTCTATCTGCGTCCTCAAAAGTTGCCAGATAGCCATCACCAATCAATTTCCCTGAACTGTCCGTCCTTGCAAACGCACAGTAGACGTAATTCGCGCATTCTTTAATTTGTATCCAGGGATCCCTTTGGGCATCTGGTATTATGACACCATCTATCGGTAGCGGCGAATCATAAACTCTCTGCAGCGTTTCCGCATCACCATACCTGCTAGCAAAATATTCTTCATTGGATTGGAAATCACTTCCTGCAGAGTTCAAAAATTTGCAAGTCCTTAGACCACCATTGGACCACAACAGTTTATTATTTTCATCGATGTGTGCGATTTGTGTACTACAAATGTTGTAGTTTACCTTCTTCGATTTGCCATCATCTTCAGTAACGACTTCTTCGGATACAGCGCCCAAAATACCACCCTCCATTTGGTTTATAGCGAATCTCTCACCAGCGACTAACTGTCCAAGCCAGAACAACTCCTTGTCACCGTAAACACAGCTGCTCAATCTTGCATCTAGGTTGAAAAAGAAGGACATCAACACCCCAGTCAGTTTGTATTTCTTGTGGATTGCAATCAGTCCACTGTCAACGTGGTGCAATTTCAGTCTTTCGTAAAAGTTACGGTAAACCTCTGCTTCAGTGGACATGAGTTCTTTATCGGGCACATCGTCGTTCTTCTTCAACCACAGTGAATCAAACATCTGTCTGGACCCAATGAGTCTTACCTCCTCCTTTGTGGGTTCTGCTTCGATCAACAAGTCAGTGCACCTTTTGAAAGTATTTTCTTGGAGTAACGTTCTGTCCCTGAACATCAAGATCCCTGTATCCTTGTAATTTTCAGTCTGGAAATAATCCTGCATTGGCACGTATGAGATGGCATCGACATCGATGAACACTTCCTCCTCAAAAGTGTTGAAGATTGTGGCAATCCATTTATTCAAGAAATTGATGATCTTATCCTGTACGAAATCTGGCTTTAAGAGTTTAGAGACATCTACAAGGTAAATTTTTTGTTCAGTCTTCTTTGCCAGTTTCCCCAACGTTTCAACAAATTTATTAGTGGCCTCTTTACCTGTGGTAACGACCTGTATTGGCAATTTGTTCCCCAATTCTTTGAAAGTGTTCAACTGTTTATAAAACATGCCCGAATCGCTCTCCCTCATTGTCAAGACTATACCTTTCCCCTCACTATACTGTGCCCAATTAGCCCAGAAATTCGCGTTAAAGTCACGAATCGACATGTCCTCAATATTGGGCGGTGGTAACACTACACCTTCCGAAACATCGATCACATCGGGCCACATCAACTTATCGTCCGAGAACTGCAAGAAGGGAAACATCCTTACGTTGAAGTCCTCCACTGTGTACTCACTTGAGAGAAGCGGCTCTGTAGCGAACACAACGTTCAAGTCCTCACTCTCCTGTAAGAAACAGTAATCATAGACACGCAACCGTTCAGCCATCATTTGGAACACCATCCTCCCCAGTCCTTCATTCTCGTAATTCCGCATAATATCCTCGTTGGTCCACAGACTGTTGTAGTACAACCCATTGATCAGATGCGCACACTGTTGCCTCCTACTGAGACCTCTCCAGACGTGAGTCATCTGATGGTTTAGGTGTGTATTTTTCTTGCCCTTATTGTGTGCCTTATGTCCAAAAAACTTGAGAAATCCAGTACCATAATGTCTCCCAGCTCCAGTCTTGAGCACTCGTAGCATTTTTTTAGTCAAATGGAAAGTTGAGATTGGTTTTGCCAAAGGGAAATGTTCGAGATCCACATTATCTGGAAACTTCATCTTATAATCTTTATCGTTTACAAACGCGACTTTAGACGATACCTCTGTAGACGCTGGGAAAAACGTCCTATTGCTCCACTGAAGCGCGCCCTCCTGTAGCAACTGTGTCTGTTGCACGAGGTTTGTACTGTACAGCGTCACTGCAATGGTACATATAAGCAACACCAACAATGCCAGTTTCCTCGTTTTGAACCGCAACCACCGGTACGCGATCACGTTCGGCGGGACTCCAAACATCATACCGACTCCGCTGCCCTTAGGGATCCCGGCTACAATAACAACAACAAAAAAATATGGTGGTCCGAAGATCAATCCAACGAAGAAACACCGTTCCAATATATAAAACGGTGACAGGAATGGATGCGATGCCAGCTGGCACAACCGGCTGCACGCGCGTGTATCAGGTGAGAGCGCGTCGCCCAGTTTCAATAGGGGAAAACCGAAAGAAAAAAAAGAAAGCAAAAAATACAGGAAACAACACGTCCCAAAGGGGACGATAGTACCAAAACGGCAATGTGCTAAAAATATTTAAGATTCCTAACGTATTTCCTCTTTGGGGCCCCGCTTACTGCCAGCAAGCAAGTCTCTCGCCCCGGAAAAAGCCAAGAGAAAAAAAAAACGCCGTGTCAGAAAAAAATGATGTCTTGGGAATGCACTCCGGCGAACAAACACGTGCATCCAATCAAATGATGCCGCAGCAAATCGCTTCTACATCGACGCCACGAATGTCTTGGCGTGCGTGTTCTTGTTCCAGAGAGCGCAGCAAGCATCGCACATACTGGAAATTACTCTTTGCATTTGTCTTCGTGCCTGAGCCGCGCTCCTCTCTCGCCCATGTGGGCCGCGTTACTACTACCACTAAAAAAATACAGAATTTTCTTTCTCGGCACGAAAAACTGCGTAGAATGGGGAACAACGACAAGAAAGACTCTGCAGATTGAAGCAGCGGTTGTCAGTGAACGTCACGTCACCGTCACGTTTAACTCAATCTATCTATAATGTCTTATCTAAAATGCCTCGTAAGTGACGCACCGACAATCTCGCTCGTCCGTAAAGCAAACAAACTACAACGCACTGTTCCATTGGGCGATTTTCCGTCTCGACCATTTAACATTGGATCCCACGTTGATTTGTGCCTTGAACCCCCCCCCCCCTATTCGATATGAGTATATGGGGTGATCTAGGGGATTTATATATGGGGGAAGATGGACAGTCAGTAAGTTGATTGTACATATGCAAGCTTGGTAGATCAACACTATGATGAGCGGGTCGTCCAATGCACAACCTCTTCTCATAAGCTATTATGGTAATCTCTCTTTCCTTTGTTTTTCAATATTTTCGGAATAGAAATTATCCCGGAAGAAATGTGGCCAGCCCACTCTATCTGTAAACACACTGCGGCTAGGTCTCCACGTCACTTTACGAAACAAAAGCTGGATTATTCCATACAAACGAAATTTCATTGTACTTGGCGGCATCAACAGGGTTGAATATAACGCGCTTCCCAACAGTATTCCCGCCAGATTCGTCACTAACAGCATACGCGCAAAAACGGAACTGTTGACACTCTCTTGTCTGCATCCAGGGCAAGGACTCTGGGTCCGGTACAATTGCTCCCTCAATGGCCAGCGGGGAATTGTATATCGAGTCTAGATTGTCAACAGTACTGTACCTGTTCGTGAAGAAATCAGGATATTTGTCAAAATCGTTGGCTGCGGCTCCCTTAAACTTACAAATTTTAAGCCCCCCGTTGGTCCACATCAATTGATCAAAATCGTTCAAGTGAGACATTTGGGGTGCACAGATACCCGTTTTCCCGTTGTCCTCATAAAACTGGCCAATGACACTGCTACCAAGTGGGTCAATCGTGTAGTCGACACCGGAGAGTAAAGGACCCAACCAGAAAAACTCTTTGTCCCCATGGACACATTTTTCAAAGACACCGCTCAAATGTAATTGGAATGCTAGAAGTAACGAGTGTAACTGCTTGTGCTTGTTGATGACCACAAGACCACTGTCTACTTGGTGTAGGTTGTAGTTGTGGAAAAAATTCTTGTAAATGACCTCCTCTATCGTAATACTCTCACCGTTCTGCTGCTGTCTTTGCAAGTCGTTGCTCTGAGAGAGATCAAACCGTAACGATGTACCAATCAAATCCGTCTCTTGAACAGAGGGCTCCAGATTCCGGAAATCAGCTATACATTTTTCCGGCGCATGCTCGTGCTTTATATCCCGGTCTCTGTACATGTATATGCCAGTTGTTTTGTAACTCTCGATCTCGAAGAACGTGGACAGCGGCACGAAGGGGATACTGTCGACATCTATCAAGATGGCCTCCTCAAAAGTGTTGAAGATGGTGGCAACCCACTTGTTCAAGAACCTTGTGATCTTAAAGGCCACGTACAGTCTGTCCAGCATCGGGGAAGAGTCAACAAGTTGGATACGTTGACCTGTCTGCACAGTGTACTCGCGTAATTGCTGGATAAATTGGGGTTTCATCTCTTTACCGGTGGTGACCACTTGGATCGGGATATCGTTCTCCAAATTCTCAAGAACACGTACAAGTCTCCCGAACATATCTACATCGTTGTCTCCCATGGTAATTACCACACCTCTCCCAGAGGCAGCTTGCGACCAATTGATCCAGAAATTGAAGTTGTTTTGTATAATCACCCCGTCTAACTCGGGGACAGACAAAAGTAAATCCTCTAGATACTCACCCTTTTGAGAAAGATCGTATACAAGCGGCCATAATATTTGAGTATCGAAGTCACCTGTCTCAAGAAAGGGGAAGACCAGTTTGGTGAATCGGGTTGTAGTGGCGAGCGTCTCTTCTGGTGTACTTTCGTCAAGCATGTCCCAGGGGTAAAGTGGATCGTCCCCAAGAAAGCAGTAAGCGTATATTCTCATGATTTCGACAGATATAGGTAATGTACTCTGGTCCAGTCCCGAGCCCTGTTCCAGCACGGTCTTCATTAACAATTGGCATTTCTTCGATTTGGCCATACGACGGAATTTGTCCTCACCTACATGCTTGGCAATGAGGGCAAACGGTGATTGAGGACTCGCTGATCTGATGTTCGACAAGATATTTTCAGAATCCTTCGAACCAATATCATTCTTGAAGGTACTCCCTTGGAAAAACCCATGGTACGGCGATGTTGCATTATCATAGTCCCCAGCAATGACAGGTCTAGTGGCATTGCGGCCCGGCGTGTTGTCATGTGATAAATATACAATGAGCAGTCCGAGAAGCGCAAGAAGCAGTACCCGTCTCGCATTTTGCCTTCTCCATCGCAAAGAACGGGACAAAATCATTATCAGCTCACAACCCGACGTAACACCCTACCGAACTATGTGTGAGTTGGGACTATTGCACACACAGTCTGGAATTTCGTTTGGCTTGAAGCGATGCCTTACCGATCAGGTTGACTTGTTTCCATTTTTGTTCTGAAAACGACCCAAAAAGAAAAAAATGGCAGACCAAGAAGAGGGGAAGAAGAGGAAACGACGTTGATGTGGACAATCACCACCTGTTTGCACGAGGCAATCCCTTGAGAGGAAATTGGGTATGGGCCAACCTTTAAATTAGATAAGCAACAAAAGAAGAGACGGAAACGGGTTGAGCGAAGACAAATTTTTTTGTTCTGCTTCCTCCAGGGATTTGCAGCCCGAGTACTATCTAGGAATACTCCTTTTGAGCACATTTTAAGCAAGACTTCTTTTTCAACTTGAGTTGAGGGGCATGTTACATCATCGGAGGATAGACGTCTCAAGAATTGTGGAGCTGATCTTGCCTCCTCTTCTAAACGATGTAGATAGACTGGTATGTAGTTGCTTGCATAATACTAATCATCTGTAGACGTTTAGTGGTATAACGACGGTAGCGGTTTCTTTTAAACGGGCTACCAACCGTCTTTTTCTTCCTCTTAAATTCACCATATTATACTCAAGCCTCGGCAGCTGGTCCTTCAGTTACTAATTACTACATCTCAAGAATTCCCCAAACCCAGCTACAAGAACGTCTCTCAGGGTCACTGTTCAATACCCACCTTGCAACGACAAGCATCGCACCGTCCAGTCCGATGAGGAGAACGGAGAGGCCCAAAAGTGACTAAACCGCGATTTTTCTCGAGGAATTTTTTTTTTCCTTAGTTCCAGTTGAAATTTACACAATGAAGTGGAAGTTTCAGACCAGTTCGAAGAGCTCGCTCCTTTTGCCTTTGGTCTAACACCTCTCCCATCTCCGCCGACGGTCCTGAGATAACGTGTTTGGGTGCGTTTATTATTTTACACCGTTATAGTTTGTTGGTCCTGCATTTTTCTTTTAACCTGGTCAGCAACGAGAGGCCCACCAACACTTCACCACCAAACGACAGAGGAGAACCCCCTGCACTGCATACACTAGTCAAAGAGAGCCTTTTTTTACAAGTAAATATATTCATCATATGTCACACCACCCTGCAAAGTATCCGCTGCGCGGTATCCCCGTACCATACAGGTACACTCTCGCCAACTACAAGAATGTGTTGGGTAACAACAGCATCGAAGAGGGTACGAGTGTAACGACAAGAACGCATAGAGATGACAGTGACCCGCTGGCTAGGGAGAAACCTGGTCAAAACAGTACTAAGAATAGAGGGACCGTCCCACTTGCGTTTGGACGACATCAGCCCCGTGAAGCCGCTGCTAATGAGAGGGCCAGCGGTGGCATGTTGAAAAGAGCGCGAAGTGGGTCTACGGATGAACCGTTGAACAAGAAGCAGAAGATGGAATTTGGAGCCGTGAAGGAAACAGAGTCGAACGCTGTGTCGGAGCGCTCTCAAGTGCTCTCAACAGCACAGGTATCGAGCAAAACAAATAGTTCGTCTTCCCCATCGAGTAACATAACTTCAGCTCTAAACTCTGGTGACGATGAAGATGACTCTGTTGTCGCATCCACGGCGAGTAGCGCAATGTCAAGACCTACAGAACACGGTTCACTCGATGGTTCAATACCAGATGAAGCATTGCCGCTGTCGCCTATAGCCTCATCTGGTGCCAGCACACCGGAGGGAAAATCTTTGGAAGATCATAGTGATAACACGGAGGAAGATGACAAGAGGCCAAGCAGTCTCATTAAATGTTTAAACGCTTTGGAACTACAGAACCTCGCATACAGCCTAGTGTGCCAGTTGAATAGAAGTCAACTGACAGATCTCAATGTGCTGATCAAGGATAACTTGAGGAGAGACTTTATTACCTCTCTACCTTTGGAAATATCAATGAAGATTCTTATGAATTTGCCATTCACGGATATTGTGCACAGCTCATTGGTTTCTCGGTCCTGGAAAAAACAGATAGATGACACACCGCACCTGTGGAGGCATCTATTGATCTCAGAGAGTCTCGTGACCAAAGAGGGATTTGGGGATTATTTGATCAACCTGAGGAGCTCATATCCTGAGGTACAAAACATCGAAAATGCATTCAAACCAGATTTCCTGAAGAATTTCCGTGTTCTTAAAAACTGGTACAACATAGATTTTGTCCCACAGAGAACCACCTTGAGGGGCCACATGACCAGTGTGGTCACATGTCTGCAATATGAGGACGACTACGTGATCACAGGCGCTGACGACAAGATGATCAGGGTGTACAATGCAAAGTCCAAGAAATTTTTGCTTGAATTGAGCGGTCATGAGGGCGGTGTTTGGGCTTTGAAATACGACTGTGACGGGATCATAGTCAGTGGGTCCACTGATCGTAGTGTTCGTGTTTGGGATATCAAGCGCCGCTGCTGCACGCACGTATTCAAGGGCCACACTTCGACCGTGAGATGTTTGGATATCGTGGAGTACAACGGAGTTAAATACATTGTGACTGGATCCAGAGATAACACGTTGCACGTTTGGAGCTTGGATAGGAATATTTATAACAGAAGAGAGGATGATACTGCCCCCGATAGACTCCCGCTTGTCTATGACGCTCCGGAGGACAACCCCTATTTTATCGGTATCTTGAGAGGCCATTTGGCATCTGTCCGTACAGTTTCCGGTTACGGGAAGATTGTGATCAGTGGATCGTACGACAATACATTGATGGTATGGGACATCATGCAGATGAAATGTCTGTACATCCTATCTGGTCATTCGGATAGAATATACTCCACGATCTACGATCATCGCAGACAGCGGTGTATCTCCGCCAGCATGGATTCGTCGATCAGAATATGGGATTTGAAGAACATCAGAAAAAATGGCAACTGTCAGCCAGTGTCGAACTCCGGGATACCGTGCACCAGAGTTTGTGACTCGTACAAAGTTTTAAACGGCCACACTTCGTTGGTCGGTTTGCTGAGACTGTCCAACAAGTTCCTATTAAGTGCTGCTGCAGACGGTTCCTTGAAGGGGTGGGACGCAGACACATATGTGCGTAAGTTTGCCTACCACCACAGCAACCTAGGCGCCATCACCACATTTTTTGCTAATGATAACCTGTTGGTAAGCGGCTCAGAGGGCCAGTTCAACATTTACAACTTGAGGACTGGGAAACTCGTACATTCAGATCTCTTGGAAGATGCGGAGCAAATATGGTCTGTCAACTTCAAGGGCCAAATCTTAGTGGCCGCAGTGGAAAGGAATAATAAGAGCTATATCGAAATTCTAGACTTCGGAGTCAGCGGGTCCAGTAGTACGGCTCAGGAGTAAGCCCCGATTTAAATATATAGACATTGTGAAATACATTGTCAGCAGCGTATATAAGAAAAAATTAGGGTTATATGTCACATCTTCATTACATGTTCCATGGTCCCATCGAGCAGAACGATATCGAAGTGTTCGGGCATCTCTAAGTACTGGCAGGTCTCGAACTTCTACCACATCTCCGTTATACGGACTGGTCGTTGTGTCAAAGTGCACCCTGAAATAAAAAAAGAGTGAGAAAAAAATCGGTTCAGGTGCACGATGCTATAAGCTAAGGAGGTCGCGGTATATAAAACGGTGAATTTCAATTCAGGGCAGATTATATTGGTCATGCAACTGACCGATGTAAGACACCATCCGAGATAATGCACATCACATCTAGCGAACAGAAACTGTTTGGATATGGCCCCTTCAAAGCCTACCCAATGATCGCAACAGATCAGAGAAGGTCTATTAATGCAAGGTTGGTTGTCTTTGGCTTCATAATTGCAACTTGTTCCGTGGTAACGTTTCTTTTGGGAGTCAATGTTGTGATACGGTACAGGACGATTAATACATTTGACAGGGTTGGGACGATAAGGAAGATACTTTCGATTGTCTGCAGCGTCGCCGCAATCTACGTTCTTGTTCGAGTGGTAGCTTGGTTTTTCGAAATATGGACCTTGGACAGGAGTCGTCCAGGATATGATTCCCTATTTAATGCTGATTATGGCGACGATACCCCGATTGAAATGAGTTCATTCGAAGTGGGTCCAAGCTCTATTTAACAACGATCTCTAATCTCTGTAAAATATATTAATAGAACCATTTCTCATTTCTGAGATTCTATCAGTCAGGTCGGATGGTAGTGAGCCACACAGGACGACAACGTCTAATTGAATATCTGTTCGGAAGGCATACTATATTCAAAATCTAGCAGTGTCCTTTGTCTATATTATATTTTTTCAATCCGTAAAATAAAGTTACGCCATCGAAAGGTTCCCTTTCCAGAAGAGCCACCACTGGACAAATCGCCCCAAGAACTATGTACACTGCAAGAGCCCTGCCAGGTATCCTGGTAGGACTTTGAAGACTACGAGGGGGCCGGCTAGAATATTGAAACATTAATATCGAAACTATAAGAATATTGATAAAGCAACGTTGGTACAGGTGACGCACCAGGTTTGGGAAGTGCGGGAAGGGCAGTGGCACACTGATAATCGGGGAGGACGCGGTTTAGTGGATGTCGAACGCGTCCAATACCTCGCCAATCTTCATGTTGACTCTTACTCCTAGGCTGGGTTTATCAGCCTCCATGCAGCGGAGCCAGGCGATCTTCTCCTGGACTCTCACGGGAATGCCGTGGCGCAAGTCCATTCCATGTAATCGCCGGTACACCTCCTTTTTCTCGGAGACCAGCCGCGAGAAGAGCTCGACCTCGCTGGCGTACCTGCTGTCCATCATGTCGAGGGAGTCCAGCACACGATGCAGTTTCACCATCAGCCTGTCCTTGTAGAGCAGGTACTCCCCTTTCGCCTTTCTTCTAGACGTTGCATCGGGGGCCTGCTCCATGGTGAGTCTTAATTGGCGTCCGGTCTCGAGACACCGGCTGATGTTGTTCATCGTGGTGAGGTTGTGTTCTTGATACTTTCCTAGGAGGGCCAGCTTGTCTTGCAGCAGGCCTGTCAGATTGCCGACTTCGGTTCTGATGCTATCGCAGATATGACCGCGGTAGTCGTTGCCGTCTATATTCGCTGCAATCAGAGAGTCTAGCCACAGTGAGCCGTGCAGGCTGTGTTTGTACTTGCGCCACGTCTCTTCTTCGAGCTTCAAAAGACGTGTGAACATCAGCTTTGCGGCACTATATCCATCCGCATCACCGCATCCCGGGGCGTCGACAGGACGAGTAGGGAGCGCGGGCTCCTCAGGGTCCGGGCTGTGTTCGAACAGCTTCCGGTACAGTGCTGTTGTCCTTGTCTTCACTGTGTCCTTCATGCCTTTGATCTTCCGCAGCCGGAATTCCAGTGAGGCCCGTTTGATTTCCTTGATGGTTGCTTGCGCCCTGGTGTACTCTGCGCGCGAAGCGTCCCTGAACCTTCTCCAGCGGCGAAGGTCGTGTGTGTCTATGGTTCTGAACCTTGGAGTGATGTCCGGGTCGTGGTCGCCGTAGTTGTTCAAGGCATAGTCGTAGCCGTTCCTGTTGTCTTTGGAGACCCTGTCAATCCAGCCGATCCTGCCGTTTCTGCCTTTTCTACGGGCACCGTCGTCAAGACCCTCCTCGCACATCTCATCGTTTCCTATAGCTACTCCAAGGTCTGTACTGTTGGGGGCAGTGCGGACGTTGTTTTGCGGAGGTACTAACCCTTGGGGGTGGGTGTTCGCAACGGAATTGGGAGAGATGATGGAGAGGGGTCTGCCACTAGGAACCGAGTGTACAGTGGTTTCTGTGGGGCGTGGTGCCGGTTTCTGGGCTTCTATCGGATGAGAAATGGCTTTTGCTTGGCGGGCTCTTGCGACAACGCGCTGGAACCTCAATTTAGAGTGCTCGCTTGTGGATGGGACCTGTGGTGGAACCTGTGATGGGGCCTGTGATTCCCTTGGATCTAGGGATGGCGGTGGCTGGTTCTCAGTTGGGGCGGCACGGGACTGGGCGCCCCTGTTGGCGAAGGGAGCGTTGAACAGCGCCGTAACGGCGCTTGGGATCTCCGAGCTGAACATGCAGCCCTCTTTGGGTTGAGGGTACTCTGCCTCCTCAACAGCCTTCTTGATTGCCGCGCTGCATTGTCTGTCCTGCTCCTGGACCATGGCGTACCTGATTTCCTCTTGCTCATGGATGTAGGAGACCAAAGCTTCGTCGCAGGCGATCAGCCCCGCGTCTACTTTCTCGATAAGGTCGCACACACAGTAGGGGGTCCGGCCCATGCATGTGGTGCAGCCCTTTGGGCGGACATAGTGTTTGATTTCCAGTTCGTAGGTTTCCACTTCTTCCCTGGTGAAGAGATTCACAAAGCGTGCTTTCACGGTTCTTTTGGCCTTGGTGGCTTTCTCGATGAAGGTAACAAAATTCATTAGATGCTTAAGGTGTCGTAGTGATTTTTCTGGCTGTACGAGTGGGGATCTGGTCGGAAGAGAGAAGAAATAGGTAAAGATTAAGGTGATTGAAGGCTAAATAGGTTTTGTGATCTGATTCAAAATCTTGTTATTTTCCGGAAGAAACTATAAGTTTGTGACACAAAGTCAATTATTCCTATTTGGGACAAATGAGCAAAAAAGAAACGTTTTCTGGTTCTGTAGTCTATTGTAAGATCTGTACTACATTGTAAGGGAACATATCAGTAGCCAAATTTGCCAGTCCCAGGATCCATGACAGCAACTTGATACTTTCCTGAAATCTTGTAAATGAAGAACCAATGTACCGTGATAGCTTTATGGGAGGCAGTTCCTGTTAAAGAAAGCTAGACCTAAAGTAATTTTACGGTAGAGTTGTACTATTTTTTGAGAACATACACCTGCAAGATCTATGTTGGAGAAATGAAGCTGCACATGTTAGGATGTGACATCAGAATGTGATCATCCCAAACTGCCTGTTTTATAAGAAAACTTTTTATCAAGAAGTTATCGTCGAGATATTCCTCTTGTAGTGTTACGTAACACTTTATGTAGAATTGAGCCTGTAAATAACGGCTGCAGGGATCATTGGGTTGTTCTAACCCCACAGGCCAATCTGTCAACTGATTCAGTAATTTTACTATTACCATCACCGGATATCTCCCACAAAAGGACACCTAGAACTTGACAGAGACAACTAAGTACATCCTACCCCTACTTGCTGCATTCTACGATGCTTTTGATAGGTGCTGTGGATTCTTTTTTAATCAGCATATAGGCCTTTTTATAGATTTAACGGAGAGTTAAAGGTGAAGAGAAATTTAGAGTCAATCGATTCTATTTCTTCAAGCTGCTATAGATTCTAAAACAACGTACTCTCGAACGCGATGACACCCTTTGTATCCATGTGTAACCACCCACCAACCTTCTTTACCACGTGACCCGCACGTGACTCCCACGTGACCGCTAAAAAATGAAAATTTTTTCGTTTTCGCGGAAGTCACGGAAAAAAGGCTGAGAAGTCGCAGCGGAGGAAAAATAGAACAGAGAGAGATTTTGAAGGAGAGACGGGACGTTTGAGGGTCAATCCGTATCGTTTTTGAGAGTTTCCGCAGTTTTTTCACGATTTCAGCTGTCCGTGACGGCGACGGCGACAGTTGGGATTACGATATGCTGTTTCTTTGGTAAAAAAGATGTGTTTGCACTCTGGGACGTGGGTAGTTTTTGGGGTATCTCGCTCCCTCTCACTCCCCCACTCAGGTTGCTAGTTCTTAACGCTCTGTGCTGCTTTCGGTATAGGAAGTGAGTTCAGAAAGAGACAGAAGTTTGAGGGGAAAATTGGTGGTACTAAAATAAGCTCATACGTGCGCTGCCAATCGTATATATAGAGTATTTCATTGCTGGGATTTGTCTGGTGTAGGTCATCCGAACAAGCGAGTTTTCCTACTTTTGACGAAGTGTGTAGCGATGGGCAGACGAGTGTACGATCCCATACACGATGTGTTTCAGGAGCCTGTATCGAGTGGGTCTGTGAACGGGGGTGGGGCTGCTGGGGTGGTGCCGATGGTCGGATCGCAGACAGTGGTGCAAGTGCAGCAGCCGTTGTCGAAACCGATGACCAGTTCCATTATTTTGAACAGCGATTTCGATGAGGATGGTGATACCGGTGGGGAATCGACTCAGTCGGAGGATAACACTTCGATGGTGACTGTTCGTCGGGTTGATCCACAGCGTAAGAGGGGTCCTCCCCCTGGACACCCGCCCCCAAGCAAGAGGAGGCAGGCGCGAGAGACGAGCAAGTATAACAGGCATTTGAAGAAACCGGATGGGTCCTTTTTCAGTAGGCGGGATGTACAGTACACTTTCCTGCGGAGTCTGATGGACGACAAGCGTGCCCTGTTCACCAACATATTCAAGAACCACTATTCGTTTCTGATGGTCCCAGGCCGTTCTGAGGAGGACCCAGCGGTGGTGAACGTGACAGATTGGCAATTCAACGCGAGGAAGTTCTTCATGAACGAGAAGTTGACCTTTTCGCAACTGTACGTGCTGTGTCTCGCCACGTCTGGGAAGTGTTCAAAAGTGTTACGGGAGAAGTTGTTGACGGACCCACAAGTATCCTTCTCGACATGTCTCCTTGCGTTCCTCGTGAACATCGGCCGGTTAAACACAACGATCAATTTTTACTTGGAGATGACGTCTCAATTGCGGACTTTCCACTCTGTGCCCTGTCTCCAGTTGCATAACGTGGACCCGAAATCGTTGCAGGACACACCGCGGTTGAAGTCGATCCTGAAGAACTTGCCCCTCGGTAACGAGCCTGTTGTTGAAACGGGCCTACGAGAGTCAGTATCGGAGTCTCAAGTGGACCACTACAATGTAGTGAACATGATCTTCCACATATGTGACAACGTGACGCAGGTGAACCAGAATCTGTTGACGCAAGGGAACATTGTGACTGACGCCTCTGATTTCTCCTGTGTGAATCTGTTCCAAGTGTTAGACACGGAGACTTTCACACCGGAGACGCGACGTGACGTTGTGTTATGGCTTCTGTATTTGCATTTGGAGACTGGTCTGGATAAAGTTTCTGAGTCCTTTGCGCCTTTTGGCAAGGGGCAGCAGATCGAACTGCTTGTGAACAGGGACCCTCGTGTCGATGAGGATCCTGTGGATGAGTACGAGTTTGGGCTGGACCAAGAGGTGAAGCGTCGGGAGTTCTTGAAGCGGATCAACGGGAAGACGCAAGCGCAGACGCCCGAGCCCGTGCCCGTGCCCGTGGAGGACGTTGATGTTGACGACGATGAGATCAAGGGAGAGGATGACACTGTACAGGAGGACACTGAAGAAGCGGTAACCATGGGCCCCAGTGCTGAGGACATGCACACTCGCCAAGTGAATCGGATGATTGAATTGGACAAGAACAAACCACTTGAACTTGGAGACGACGACGACGGTAACAATAGTACCACTGTACCGCAGTGTAAAGTTGTGACTGATCTACTTGCTTCACACGAGTACGTTCGTTTACACAGACGAGAACTTGGACTTGTTAAAGTGTTTAACGATTACGAGGATATACCGATGGCCTCAGTGATTGGTATTAGGGGCAAGAAGCGGAAGAAGTACCGCGACGGCCTTCTTGGGTTTGAGACGGATTACCTTCGTGTATTCAAGCATTGCAAGCGAGTGTTATTAGAGGAGGCTCAATCCGGGATCGGATCAGACTCGGGGAGCGGTGTGTTCCGCCTATAATGTAGTAGAAAGAAAAAATGGTTAAATTAGAATATAAGATACGAGAGAAAAGAAGCTATACGTATATATATATAGAATAAGAATCCAAGGTGGGATCACTTCTTTGGGGGTTCCTCAGAACCGCCGTAGACTTTGTTGGAGACGTACTCCACAGCATCGTTCAGCCCCTTCTTAGCAGAGTCCAAATACTCCTTTGCCTGTTCACCCATGGACTCCCCCGTAGTTTCCGCCTTGGCCTTATCTTTCCCCTCGCCAGCAGCATCCGATACACCCTGTGCTACACCCTTGTCCTTCTCTGGTTGCATGGCACTGCCGACTTTGTCAGCCGCGTCAGTGGCGTACTCTTTACCCTTCTCCAAGTATCCCTTCTGAGAGTCTGGCTTGATCGACTCCTTGGCCTTCTCGGTGAATCCCTTTCTTCCTGCGTCAGACATTTGTACTAGTAAGTATGTATGTGTGTTGTGTTGTGTTTGTGATGGAGACAGTAGACCAGAAGCAGAAAAAGAGCAGAGTGGAAGTAAGAGAGACCAGACCAGATCCCAGAAAACAGCAACCGTTGCTCCCTTTTATATTCCGGGGAACCGCGACAGACCCAGCAGAGATACGCGCCGAGCCCCTCCCCATCTCCAGCACTGCGCGGGCAACGACAACAGAACAACTACAACTACAACTACTGCTGCTGCAACTGCCACTGCTGCTATTTTTAAGGGTACCCTTTGCAGGTGCGGGGATAGACGGAGCCACTGCAGCGCGTTCTGTGCCGTGCGCACGCCGCGGCGCCGGGATCGCCGCGGCGTCACCGCTTGACTGGCGGCGGCGGTGCGGTGCGTGGGCGCAGTGCGCCCTTAATTCTCGCCTGCCCGTGAGGGTGCAGTGACGTGTGACGTGAGGGGCAGGAGGGGCCGGGCAGCGGGCGGGGGTTTACCCGGGCGGTTCCAGAAGTTTCCAGAACAGAGGGCGGGCCGGGGTGGGCTCCCCGGTTCGAATTCCAGCCTGGGCCGTTGGCCTTTCTCGTTTTTCTCTCTTCTCTCTGTTGCAGAATTATATAATCGCTATTTGCAGTAGCGCAGACGTGGGAGGACGCCGGTCGATGACTTCGATCGATACACACAGGCAGGCCGTATGTTTGGGTTGCAGTGTAGTCCGGTTCGTGCGTGTGCCCTTTTGGCAAGGACGCACCCTCGTCTGTTCCATGCCTCAAGGACACTGAGGCAGACTATCAAGGATCCCTATGGGGTGCTCGGTGTGAAGAGTTCCGCATCTCAGGGAGAGATCAAGAAGGCGTACTATAAACTGGCGAAGCAGTACCACCCAGATATAAACAAGGAGGCCGGGGCGGAGAAGAAGTTTCACGATTTGCAGAACGCGTACGAGATTCTAAGTGATGAGTCCAAGAGGAAACAGTTTGATCAGTTTGGTCCTGCTGCGTTTGGTGCCGGCGCGGGTGCGGGGGGCCCTGGGAGTGGCTACCCCCAGGGGCAAGGGTTCAACCCGTTTGCTAGTTACACTTCCTCGTCGTCGTCGCCGTTTGGTGATTTTGGCGGGATCAATTTCGAAGATCTCTTTGGTGCTGCGTTCAGTGGGAGTGGTGGCGCTGGCGGTGCTAAGGCAGGCGGCGCTGGTGCTTCCCGCAATCCGTTCTCCTCGTCAGGGTACAGACAGTACAAGGGGGACTCCGTCCACGTGTCGTACAACATGTCCTTCAAAGACGCAGTGTTCGGGAAGTCCGGTGTGAAATTGAAGTTCAACGTCTTCGACCCATGTGACACATGCAGTGGCAGTGGGATCAAGAAGGGCGCCTCGAGACACCAGTGTCCCGGGTGCCAGGGGTCGGGGACCAAGATCCATGTCCGCGGCGGGTTCCAAATGATGTCCACTTGTAACGAGTGTCAAGGTGAGGGCACCACCGTGAACAGTTCAGACCTGTGTGGGGCCTGCCATGGGGAGGGGGTCCATTTCCACAGGGGGAAAGAGATCACCGTCGACTTACCCCATGGGTTGCAAGATGGAGACGTCATCAGGATACCTGGGCAAGGGTCGTACCCTGAAGTGGCCCTGGACCCGTCACTCGCTGGGTCAGTGAAGTTGACTAGGGGCGACGTGCTCGTTAACGTCCGCGTAGAGGAGGACCCGACGTTCACCATTAGAGACAAGTCAGATATATGGTACACCATGGAGATCCCGATCACGACGGCAGCGTTGGGGGGGACAGTACAGGTGCCCACCGTGGACGGGTCTCATATCCGTTTGAAAGTCGCTCCGGGGACACAGAGCGGCGACGTCATCACGGTGCCCAATATGGGGGTCCCGCGTAGCAACCTCACGCGGTCTAGGGGCGCAATGAAGGTGCAGTACCGCATTGTCATCAAAAAACCATCGTCAGAGGTGGAGAAGTGTCTGTGGGAGGCGTTGGCGGATGTGAAGAACGACACTACGGCAAGACGGTCAGTGGATAGATCGGATTTCAAGTTCATGAGGGGCAAGGATCAAGGCGGTGAGGGCCCCACACGGGAGCAGGGGAAGGAGGCTTCCGGGTCCAACCCAGATGAACCCAGCGCGTTGGGACGTCTAGAAAACTTCATCACCAACGCATTCAAGAAAATAAAGGGCGGAAAGAGTCAGTAATCGGAGGCAAGCAAGCAGAGCCACGGTCGTGTCTGAGTTTATCACTCTTGTATATAGCAAAGGAAACTCCACCTTCAGTAATATAGTACGTAACAAGAAACAACAGTATAGAGAGAGCCGACCTAGCAATACCCAAGACCGTGCTCCTTGCAAAGGGACGGGTCTAAGACGCATTTGGTTTCGAGAGGGAGGACTTCGGCGGCTAAATTTTGGAAAGAAATTAAATGAAGCGAAAAGGGGGAACTGCAATTAGAAAAAGTATAAAAAAGGGACGGGAAATGAGACGGTGGCAAATTTCTTTTTTGCTGCTCTTCAAACTTTACTGTACTACTCGTTGTTTCACAACTCGCTAATGAATTGCTAGCTAACATATAAGACACAAGGGATGTTTACCCAATCTATCGAAAAGAGTTTATAAGCCCGCTAAGCACACGACCAAACTCTCTCCAAAGCTGGATACACCAGATATTAGAATTGGGATTTTCCCAGTGAGCCGCGCAGTGATGTCTTCCCTGGCAATCAACGGCCACCACTGCTACGAGTCCCTTAGAAACGACTCCAGTTTCGGATGTCTTTGGGTTTTAAACAAGGTTAGAAAAGAGCAAAAAAGAGCCCATCTCTTCTACCCTCTTTTCCTTCAAAATAATCTGAGGGCAATATAATTTACCCTTTATGTAGTCTTTCACCTTCTCGGGTAAAATTTTCGAGTTATTGCAAATTGAAGTCCATCCATTATGTTATTGTCGTAACATTCTCAGGATGAGCCTCTAAAAGTTTGATTTTTTCGGCCAATTACCCCCTCTATAACTAAAAGGGGAAACACAAAGTCGTCGTACACTTTGAAGACCTCGGAACTTTGTGCTGTGATGTTGTCAACCTCGTCCCTCAATTCACCTGTTGAGTAAGGTGCCAATTTTTTCCAACATATTCGGGACAGTCTATTGGTAGGAGTCTCTCATATGCTGCTTTGGTCTATACCATTTGTCTTGGACCGGCAAAACAAGCACAGCCTCATTCATAACACTAGTTTCCTGTTATAATTTTATCATAAATAAGCTTGTAATTTATTTGTAATAAAATATATAGAAGTTAACAAAAATGTTTGAATGACAATATAATTAGTGAAACTCTCATAACCAAGCAAGCAAACTAGACTTAGTTAAGCAAGTACGACTGATATAGTTTGTACAATTACGTATAAGGCGTAAATAAGAATATCAAACAGCTTCTTAACATTCTAATCAAACACAATCTATTTTCCTGTGAGGATAAATCGGGAACTCCCTTTGGGAATGGACTCATGACCCTATCTAATACAGTACTGTAAACCATTATAAACCCGACATCTGAGTATACAAACTCGAGACATGCGGATGGCCCGTTATCCGGAACATATATTAACCTTCAAGGTATCTGAACCGACATCTTTCAAGACCGTCTCTAAATCCAGGATCCAACTAACGAAGAAAGGGGGATACAAGAAAGCACAACTGATATAACTGCATACTTTACGTATACGGCATAAATACACATATATGTTTGCAGATAACAATCATGTTGGAATTCCGCAGATGAATACAGAAATGCGGTAAGAAGTAAAATTAGAGACGCTACAATTGAGGTAGTGGTCTCGCCAGCTGTCATTCACGCGTTTTTACCCAGATTCGGTAGTAACGCGTAAAATGAAAGCTAACACAAGCCAAAACATTTCCTCTTTGGTTAGGAATAGCCGAATAGGAAAAGTTTTGTATCGTGGACGAAGTGGTTTATTCATCTCAGAATTAACCATATAAAAGCACACGATATAGCTCGTTTCTCTCGAAGAATTTTAGCAAGATTAATATTTGATTTTATATTTTATTTAGAGGTTTCTTTCTCACTACGGTGAGGGCAAGAATTCCTATAATACAGGTTAAACAACTACATCCTGAGATGTCTTGGTCCAGAGGAACAACCAACAACAAGCTAAGATCCTTCGAGAGCTTCGATCAAATCAGATATGTCCTCAATCTAATAATTGAGGCCACAGTATTTTTTAATTTCATGATAAAACAAAAGTACAACCGTATGGAATATATTTCTATTAAATGATCAAAGTGCTCCAAGTAAGTCCTAGATAATTCCAATAAAAAGTATATACAGAGTAGTAAATTTAACACTACGTCTTTAAACAATATACTCTGGGAGGAATTTATGCAGCAAAGCGCCTTTTCTAACGTTTTTTTCAATCTTCGATTAATCTGGCGTTATCTTCCTCAATCACCTAAGGGTAAGCACACTTATAAGTATGTAGATAAACCTGGAAAACGCTCAAAGTTTACAGTGTTTTGTAAAATGATGTAGAGACTTAACTCATTTTTCAAATAGATTAAAAATTGCTCGATGAACATTGCAGGGACACTAAAAAAGTCGGGAATGTATTGGCCAAATTATTGTATTTGAGAACGTGGAGTTATCAAAAGGGAAATCCATGTTTGATTACAGTGTTATTTACAAACGAAACGACCATGGATGCATTTCATAGAAGAGTAAAACAAGAAGTGTTGAATTTTTCAGTGGTTTACGACATGCATTTCTCCATGGAAAACGGGATTACCGGGGGATAATATAACAATAATACAAATAAAGATCAAAATCAAAAGAAACAGTTTTGACCAAGAAATGTTTAAAATCTGGAATAGAAGCATACACGTCATAGTTTTAATTAAGAAAACTGATACAGAATTTATATATAACAAGCCTATGGAAAGATGTTTGCATCATGTCCCACTGTAAACCATGAAAATAAATTAAGCCTTTTCTGGGGTTGATGTAAAACTTTAACTAGTACCTGCTTGGATAAAAAATATGCAACTAGGAAACTAGTGTATAAGACTCTATGATGTCTCCGATACCTTTATAATCAATATGTAGCTTACTTACAAGAGGGAATTACACTAGCTTTATTTCTACATGTGACGTAATAGACAACATGGAGAGGTACAGATATATTTTGGAGAAGATCTTGTAGTAGCCTCGATCTATGTGGGGCCTAGACACGGAATTGAAAGTGCAAAAAATATAAAGGTCATATCACCATTAAATACAGTTATCAAATACAGGTCTCTCCAAAATTTGTAACACTGAACTCACACAGTTCTCAATTACAAGCTCAGGCAATGTTTACACACAACACAACACAAGTGCTCGAAGGATTTTACATCTTGGGGATGCACATATCCAAGTCAATGAGGTCTGATCCAACTTCAACAATTATTAAACAAAGGCCACCGATTTCAATTATTGAATTCCGTGTCTTTTCCTATATATCATATCTTTTTGTATGTCTCTTACATAGAACAAGATACACAAAATTGTTCACTGTTGAACTCTTATAACCCTTAAAGTGTACAAGAGCATGCCTTAGTTTATTCAATATGGCACACTGAAAAAATATTTTAATAAAAGGCTAAAACATTTTTTCTGTAACATGGAACTCACACAGTTTTAATCACAAGACACAGCTCTCATCACGAACTCACACAGTTCTCAGTTATGACAACAACTCTCTTATACGAGACACAAACAATAAGCCCCCTTCCACAAGGCAACCCTTAGCGACAAACAACCGTTACTATGCATTACGCAATACGCACTGTGCAACATGCACTAATAAATACTCACACAATATACATATAACGAACGGACAGACCCAAGTTAATGCAGTCTGATCCAGCTTTACCAATTATTATATAAAGGCCACAGATTCCCGTCCTTGAAATCCTCGTCTCACTTCCTTTATATATCCTCCTTCTATATATTCCTTATATAGAGGGGAAACAATTGATCACTGTTGAACTCTTGAATACCTTAGAGCTTACTCAAAACATTAATTATCATTGATACCATCTTACAATTTTTTCAGAAATAAATGGTTTCGTGGTCTAGTCGGTTATGGCATCTGCTTAACACGCAGAACGTCCCCAGTTCGATCCTGGGCGAAATCATTATTTTTTCAAAATTTTTTTTGCTACTATACTACCCGTTAGGGCTATTACTGTAGCTATAGTGTTGAGCGTCAAGTGAAGCTTCGTAAAGAGTGACATAAAAGTCTTCACTAGACGCAGGTTGTGATTACTTCTGAACCGCGCGTATAGAAAGAGAGACTAGTGTGCTAGTCTCTCGTAGATGAGCTGTTATGTAGAAGGTAAGAAGAATGACAGATTATTGTAAGAAAATATGAGTACACTGAGCCCAGAAGAAAAGAGAGACAAGTACATGACGTACCTGGTTCAACATATAGTATGCTCCTGAGCTGGCTACTTTCTTTAAGAGCTCGACTGTAAGATTAAAGCATGGATTAATAGGGAACAATTTGTCGCTGATAATAATACCCACCAAAAAAAAGGAGTTGTGTTTGGTGAGGGGAATGCTCCTATTCGAATGCAGTAAGCCGCTCCTCTGAACATGTGAAACAGAGACATGATATCAATTGTGGATGTTCCCCGCTTACCTCAAGTCTCGCATTATTCGGTAATACAATGCTGATACTGTTTCTGGCCCGCCAGCTCGAAAGAAAAATACGAACAATTGAAAAAAAAAGAGATAACTACGAGTTACTGAAATTCGGATTTAAGAAAAACCAATAGCAATAGGGTGTCGTATGGTGGCTTTGCATATAACAATAAGTGAGCTCCTGTCATTGTTATCGGTCAAGTGCGGGGCGTTAGACTATACAACTGTTGAATTTTCTTAGCTTGCGACAGTTTACACCCATTTGGGGGTGTTAAAAAATTCACATTCTGAAGTATATCGGCGTTAACCCCCACTCAAAATGGCAAACACCTACCTATTCGGGTTTTTCAGATACGGGAGGGTACTACAGGCAACCTTACCAAATGTTTTTCGCTGGCTCATCCGTCAACAATGCATGGTTACTAAAATTTACGTATCTTTCCTATGTAGTACTATATCTGGAACGATATTTGCCTTAGCGTTCTTGACAACCCCCCCACTACAGGCGACTGCACTTCATTGTGTTAGGACTTCTGAAGTTGCCTTTGCTCCAATTTTCTCTTGTGACTTTTCAAATGTCTGAACATGTTACTCTTCACGTTGAAGGACTTGTTGCAGCCCTCCCATGGGCATTTGAACGGGGTGTCGCCCGTGTGTATCATGTAGTGTGTCTTCAAAGTAGACGGTCTCGAACAGATCTTACCGCAAACAGGACACTGTTTTCTCAGTTTTGTAGCCAGTGTTAGGTTCGATTGGATCTTTGCTGGAGTAGGGATATTCGGATCGAAGACTGATGGATTCACATTGGAAGTCTGTACGTTGACAGGACTGTATGTGTTTCTGTATGCATTAGAGTTAGGCATCATTTGCATTGCTCCGCCCATTCCACTGGGTTGTAGATTCGGGCTGTGGTCGGCCGTTGATCCACACCCAATATTCTGTTGCTGAGGTGGCGCCATTGACAACTGGTTTTGAGGGTTGCCATTGGGCATCTGTTGCATTGACTGCCCCTGTGGTAGAAGTGGACCAGTCGCGTAGACAAACGGAGCTCCGTTGGGAGCGTACTGCATTTGCTCCGGATTCGAGTAATTTGTAAATTGCTGTTGCAATATATGGTGCTGCTGCTGTCGCTGCTGTTGTGAGACTACTCTTTGCTGTGCAGACAAATTGGAAGCAGCAGGATCCGTATACACGTAGTAGAACCCTTGCTGCTCTTGTGGTTGCCGTTGTTGTAGCGGACCCGATGGTTGTTCTCTGGGTAGTAGGCCCATCTGTCCAGGACTTGACAGAGGCGTACCCATTGGTGATGGTATAGAACCCTGTACCATATTGGCATTGTTGCCGTTAAGTGATCTGTCAGTGTCACTGGCATTGTTCATTGGGGGCATATAGTAGTTTAGTGGTGCAATGTGCGGATATTTTTCTCCATTGTAGTACGGTTGTTGTTGCTGTTGTTGTGATGCAGTTGTATAAATGTAAGATTGTTGCTGCTGCTGCTGCTGTTGCTGTAATGATTGGTGCATGTCTTGACGAGACCAAGATGGTGCAGCTGACAATGCAGGCGTGATCATAAGATTCGAATCACCTCCATAAGGATGTACACTGGTATTAGTATTATAGCTAGTCGTTGGTCTAAATGACGTGGAACCGTATGATGCACTAGCAGAAACATTTGGGGAGGACCCATTGAAAGTCTTCGAGTCAGTCGCATTAAGAAGAGTACTGCTACTGATTGAGCGGGTTGTATTCGACGCTGCACTGCTGTCTGATTTTCTCCTGCCTGCCTTTGTCTCCATGCTGTTTGTATTCGTCGAATCATCGTTTATCAACGACGATATTGGTGGCAGGATAATGTGTTCTTTATCACTCCCTTTCGTGCCCTTGGCCATTTTGTTAATCTTCTGACCTGCAAGCTTGGATCTTGGAACTTTTTTAGCATTGTCTTTAATGATAGTGAACCGCGATGCTGACGATGTGCTGTTGTGTTTACCCATTATTTGATTCAGTGGAGAGGATAAAGATGAAACTGGCGGGACACTCTTAGTCAGATTATTTTGTTGGTGGTATTGGATAACCGTATTCATTTCTTTGGCTCCCTTTCCCTACAAAGAAATAAAATAGTCTATGTGAAAGCTATTTTGGAATTAAGATCTGCACCGAGAAAGATAGAAGGTACCGACCGTAATAGAGAAAGGTGGAAAGAGAAACCAGCGTGAAGCGGAAGTGAAAGAAAAAAAAAGGATTAGTTTGGTGATGCGAATATTGCACGTCCGCGCACATACAAGCACACACACACACACACATATATATATATATACACAAGCAGAGAGCTGTAGGGAATGACTACTCAGAAATCTGTGAGATTACGAAATGGAAAGGAAAAAAAAGAGTGAAAAGGGAAAAGGACAGCTCTCGACGACAGCAACAACGCACAATGGAGCGAACTACGAACTACCACGCTACCGCATCCCAATCTTGTTCTGCTGCACAGACAATGCCCGGGAGGTAACAATGCTTTGAAAACTGATCATCCTGTTTTCCTGATACTGGAGAGAATAAGAAAATATGATTAGAGAATGGAAATAGCTGCTTTCGCGTAGGAAACTCCTCTTTCGTCTCCAACACATTCCGAGGCCGTACGGCCGTCTCTGGGAATCTCGGAAGGATACCCGCCTCCCTCCCCCGCAAACAATAGGCCGCGGAAGAACACAGCACGAGGGTCCCAAAAAAGAAAGCTGCCCAGCGGAATCCCGCTCCTGCCCCTATTCCGCACAAAAGGCGCCGCAGGGGGCCGTCCCTGCTTTGCTCCCTCCGTCCAGGAAATGATGTTCCAGATTTGAGGAAAACCGGGCGGAAACTTTGACGGGAAAAAAAAGCCAAATCCGTGCCTTCTTTCTTTACATCACCGTTTCTTTCCTTTTTTCGTAAGTGGAATGGGGTGGCGTGGGGTGAAGGTGGGGGTGTGTGAGTGTTGTTTGTCTGTTGCTACCGCCATGCCGTGGTACTGGGGTTTCCCACTGCGTTTCCTTTTGCTATAGCCGAAAAGAGACATTTTCGGTTTTCTTTCCACCGTCCTTTCTCCCCCAACGGATGAGATCCTCTATCGAGCAACACTCAGCCGTGCCGTGCTTTCTTTTTTCTCTTTCTTGCTCCCTCGTTCCTGCTGGCAAGCAAACGTAAGGGAAGTTGATTACTGCACTCCTAAACTAGTTTGGAATCTGCATGGTGAGGGCATGCTTTGCATATATAGTTTATTATTATCAAGGAGTTTGTCATCTTTTACTCCTTTGACCGTTATCATGGCCAAAACAAGCAGGCTCACAAAATTCTGATAGGGTCCGTCCTCACCCCCCACCCCTTTTTCTAACTCCATGCAAAGAACGCAAGTGCAAAGATAACAGCAATTGTTGCATTTCCTCTCGTCCGGTATGGTCACGGTTAACCACAATGTAAATACATCGCTCTCTGGTCGCTGCGAAAACAAGAAACAGTGAGAGAGAGGGAATGTTTACAGGGAGAACAGACGTACGGCGGTACTTTACCCACTTGCTCGGTGTGTGCCGGAACGACTCAAAGCTTAATCTCTGACCTTCCCGCGCGATCCCCCTGTTTGATGCGTTTCACCCTCGGCCTTTAACGGAGAGGCAACCCCGATTCCTCGGAAACGAAACGGACGACGGACCAAAACAAAAACTGCTCGAGGGAAACTACCCAAAGAGGAAGTGACTTGCCTGGCATTTCTGCTTAACAAACATTTTTTTTGTTACTAAGTTTTTACGTAATACGCTACGGGCTCTCTGCTGGCGCAACTCGCTGCGCTTAGAGGGGAGCAATGGGCGGCTCCCCAATCCCTCGGTAGATCCAGTTTTTGTAAAGGGGACGGCATAGCAGAGAATCAATTTTCACTCATATACAGCATGATGGGTTTACCCCCCCCCCATTCTGGCTTTCATGAAATAGTATCCTCCGTTACCGGCAGATCAAAATGGGAAGAAGGGTTTCTGTAAACGAGAATTACTAAAACGGTTCGTAGTGCAGTAACCTAATTTTTTGGATTTGATTTGCGAATCTCACGGATCACATTCACCCGTTTGAGATAGCTCTACGAATTTCCCTTGAATACCCATTTCGGGTACCATATCGTATACACTTCGTACCCTCGATACAGTCTTGCAACATACCCGCACGTAGGACGGTCAATTTCACTATAACAGGTCGGGTCCGCTCAGCATAGACTTCTGCAGTGGAAACCGGGAGGAGACGCGTAAAAAAAAAACGCCATTTTTTTTTTTGGCGAAATTTTATGATCTGTCAAAAGGAAGAAAACAGCATGAGTTGAGTAAGCCTCATCTTGACCAAATCGCGTTCAATTTTGTTTGCCGCTACTGCAAAACGGATACAAAATATCAGAGACTTGATCGCGGTAATATGAAGACGGGAGAAAAAGGGAAACCGTCAAAGAGTAAAGGGATTTTATCGTTCTTTCAAAACGTCTCTTCAAGTACTAAGTTGAAGACCAATAAGGTGAAAAGTGCACACTGTGCAGAGAGATGTACACCGGAATATAATGTCGTTGACTTGGAGGAAAACAGTGACGATTCCCTCAGGGAGATTAAGAGAACAGATACAGCGGAGGAAGTGAAGAAAGAGCCTGTGGAAGAATTGAGTTCACGCGCCATTGAAGTGGGAAATGTTGATGTCAAAGATGGCGAGGGTGTTGACGAAACAGGTACTCAGGAAAATGTGGCTGATGAGAAGCCCGTGGACGAAACAAAGAGAATGAAGGCATTGGAGAAAGAGAATGATAAAAGGAAACGCGAGGAAGCTAAAAAACTGAAAGCAGAGGAGAAATTGAGAATTAAGCGGGAAGCAGAGGAGCAACAGCTCAAAATTAAGAGAGAGAAGGAGGCAGAAAGAATTAGGTTGAAGCAACAGAGGGAGGAAGAAAAGTTAAAGTTAAAACAACAAAAGGAGGAGGAAAGACTGAAGTTGAAGAAACAGAGAGAGGAGGAAAAGCTCAAGCTCAAACAGCAAAAGGAGGAAGAGAAACAGAAGAGAGAGGCTGAAAAACAAAGAAAGGAAGAGCAAAGAAAGGAGAAAGAACTGGCTAGGGAAAGGGCTCAGTCTAGAATTGGTAGCTTTTTCGAGAAAGTACGAGACTCTTCTTCGGCCAAACACGAAAAATCCGATTACGAGAAATATTTCCTCCCATTTTTCGCTAGGTACCATGTAAGAATGCCCACATGCGCTGCGATATCGACCCTGAACGCACACGAACTGGATAGCCTTTTATCTCCTAAAATTGATCAGAATGATGACCACCAACTCATGGAATGGTTGGAATCAAAGCGTACAAAAAGAGGTCACCCGATCAAATACAAAGCTGTCTCCTTACTTCAACAAATGACCTCCAAGGAAAAAACTGACGAGGAACTACAACAGCTGTTGAACTTAATCCCTCAGAAATTCATCAAGTTCTACGAGAATGTTCGCCCGCCATTCGTCGGGACTTACTCAAAGGACGTGGTTTTACCTGTGAACAACCCATGCAGTAAAGAGAATACAGGTTATAACTACGATTATGATACTGACTTGGAATGGGTTAATGAAGAGGCGGAAGACGGCGACTCAGCAGATGTGGAGAATTTGGAAAGTGGAGAAGACGATGATGACGAAGACGAGGAAGACGATGATGAAAGTGAAAACGAGTTCGATGGGTTTTTGGATCAAGAGGATACGTCTGGCCAGAGTTCGAAAAAGAAGTTTATTGGGCCGCTGATACCAACGATTCATTTGCTTTCGCAAAGAGATGAACTACATGAGGAAGCGGATCGGGGCTATTTTGATGATGTCGCGGTCCAATATCTCATAGCAACCATGCCATTTCCTATAAACCCATTGCAGAGCGTCAGTCGAGCTGCCAATGGTTGCACCAAGAGGGCGTTGGAGGAAGGTGACGGTCTGCCACTTGGAGAGGCAAGTAACCTCGCAGAAGCAAAGAAACCAAAAAGCTTGATAACTACACAAGCGGACCTCCTTATGCTGTTCAATGAAGTCAATGAGAGCACTTTTTCATTGAGTACAGTCACGGAAATTGCCCAGAAACGTTTGTCTAGCTACAGCAAGCAGACGATAAAAAACACGGTGAAGGAGTACGCCATCCGATCTAGCGGTAAAAGCGACGGAGACAGGAAATGGCAAATCAAAGATATCGCTCATTGGGAACAATTAAAGCAAGTAAATGGAGCTTAGCATGCATCTAGTGAGCGAACCACTACGTCTGGAGGTTTATGCTTCTAAATACCGCCCTATATACACTGCGTAGCGGTCATTAGTGCTTTCCCGAATAGGAAATAAAATTGGACAACGAAATCTCGAAATGTTGAAAATATTTCCAGAAGAAAGAAACACGATCAAGAGCATCATTTTAATGGTGCGACAGCAGCGACTACCAACAGTTCTGCTACCGGAGTCGACAAATTTCGAACACCAATTCCACAATGTCTGACCAGCCAGAGTCGTCTCCTAACAACACGAACAACAACAATGCTGTGAGCTCGTCGCCCGCTCCTGCGACAGGGTCGGGTTCCGCTCAACCTCAACCCTCTTCACCTGCACTGTTTTACGCCTCTTCGTCATCTCAGCGGGACACCTACGAACAAGATAGCGCTACTAGAAATAGCAGACAACGAGTGAACTCGTCGTTCAATAATGATGGCATGTCTCCTTTCAATTACCCATCTTCGCAATCCAATACCGGTCAAACACCTAGCTCACAGAGAAGAAACCATAGCGGTAGAACCCCACTAGGATCTTCTCTTGGCCTACCAGGAATTGCGACGAGACATTCTGATATTCGGAGCGACTCGTCTTTGTTTCAGCACGGCTCTTCATCAAGGGCTAGAATGAGAAGAAATGACGTGCAACCTTCTGACCTGTCTTCGCCAAGAAGATTTTATTCAGGGCTGGCAAGATCTGGCGACAATGCATACTCGTCCTCTTCGGACGCTCCTTCAGAATCGACGGAGCCAATGAGAATTATTTGGGGTACTAACATCAGCATCCAAGAGTGTGCCACCAATTTTCGCAATTTTTTGATGTCCTTCAAGTATGGTTACCGTAAGAAACTTGATGAAAGGGAACAATTCATCAATCAAACGACAGACGAAGAACTATACTACGTTAATATGCTAAATGAAATGCGAGATCTTGGTGCCACTAATCTGAATTTGGATGCGCGAAACCTTTTGGCGTTCAAGCAGACAGAAGACCTATACCACCAGCTTTTGAACTATCCACAAGAAGTCATTTCGATTATGGATCAAACGATTAAAGACTGTATGGTCTCACTTGTTGTTGACAATCGACTGGACCACAATTTGGATGAAATCGAAACCAAATTTTATAAAGTGAGACCTTACAACGTGGGAACCCAAAAAGGTATGCGTGAGTTAAATCCTAACGATATCGATAAGTTGATCAGTTTAAAGGGTTTAGTTCTCAGAGCCACCCCTGTTATACCGGACATGAAGGTTGCGTTTTTCAAGTGCAATGTTTGCGACCATACGGTTGCTGTAGAGATCGATAGAGGTGTCATCCAAGAGCCATCCCGGTGTGAACGTGTCGACTGTAACGAATCCAACTCTATGTCATTAATCCATAACAGGTGCTCGTTTGCCGACAAACAGGTCATCAAGTTACAAGAGACACCCGACACAGTCCCGGACGGTCAAACGCCACATTCTGTCTCGCTGTGTGTTTACGACGAGTTGGTCGATTCTTGTCGTGCTGGTGACAGGATTGAGGTTACAGGTACCTTCAGGTCTATCCCTATCAGAGCGAACTCCAGACAAAGAGTGCTGAAGTCTTTATACAAGACATACGTTGACGTGGTGCATGTGAAAAAGGTATCTGACAAAAGACTGGATGTTGACACATCGACTGTGGAACAGGAGCTACTTCAAAACAAAATGAACAACAATGAGATCGAGGAAACGAGACAGGTTTCGGATCAAGACATTGCCAAGATTCGCAACGTTGCCGCAAGAGAGGACTGTTACGACTTACTGTCGAGATCTATTGCCCCCAGTATCTTCGAATTGGACGACGTGAAAAAAGGTATCCTACTACAACTATTCGGGGGTGCCAACAAAACCTTCAAAAAGGGAGGGAGGTACAGAGGCGATGTCAATATTCTTCTATGTGGTGACCCGTCGACATCGAAGTCACAGATTTTGCAGTATGTCCACAAGATTGCCCCCCGTGGTGTATACACCTCCGGTAAGGGTTCGTCAGCAGTCGGTTTGACTGCTTACGTCACGAGAGATGTGGATACGAAACAGCTGGTCCTGGAGAGTGGTGCCTTAGTACTGTCTGACGGTGGTATATGTTGTATTGATGAATTTGACAAGATGAGTGATTCCACTAGGTCTGTGCTGCACGAGGTAATGGAGCAGCAGACAATCTCTATTGCGAAAGCTGGTATCATCACCACTTTGAATGCGAGGGCGTCTATCCTGGCCAGTGCTAACCCGATCGGGTCACGTTACAATCCACACTTACCAGTGACAGAAAACATCGACTTACCACCACCTTTGCTTTCCAGGTTTGATCTTGTGTATCTAATTTTGGATAAAGTGGATGAAGCCACTGACAGAGAGCTAGCGAAACATTTGACGAGCATGTACTTGGAAGACAGACCCACGCACGTTTCGACGGATGATATATTACCCATAGAGTTTTTGACAATGTACATCAACTACGCGAAGGAGAACATACATCCCGTGATTAACGATGCAGCGAAGAATGAGCTGGTGAGAGCTTACGTCGGGATGAGAAAGATGGGCGACGATTCGCGGTCCGACGAGAAGAGGATCACCGCGACGACGAGACAACTGGAAAGTATGATCCGTTTGGCTGAGGCGCACGCGAAGATGCGTCTTTCCCAGACTGTCGATCTGGTGGACGTACAAGAGGCTGTGAGACTGATCAGAACTGCGATCAAGGACTACGCTACGGACCCCAAAACTGGGAAGATTGATATGAACCTTATTCAGACTGGGAAGTCCGTGGTCCAGCGTAAGCTGCAAGAGGACCTCACGAGAGAGGTCTTGAGAGTGTTGACAGAGCACACGTCGGACTCGATGAGTTTCAGCGAGCTGATGCGGCAGATCAACGAACACGCGCAAGATAAAGTCGACTCCGGGGACATCTCGGAGGCTCTTTCGAGACTGCAGCAGGAGGACAAGGTCATTGTCCTCGGCGAAGGTGTGCGGAGGTCTGTTCGTCTCAACAACCGTGTCATATGAGCAACCCTGTACTGTGTGTACCACTACACCATACATGTATTAGTAAATAAACTCCTTGAATTATCATTGGCTGAGCGCTGAAGTGATATTTTTTGGAAGAGCGGGAAAATACTGAATATTGAATAAAAAGGCGGCAGGAGTCCGCACAGTTCAACTCCCTCCTCAGGTCTGCACGTTGAGTATTACCTTGCTGGACGGTATTAGACAGAGAGTGCAGGTGTGTTACAATGCTTGGTAGACTACAGAGTAATGGGGGTGCGCTGGTTGGCAGGGTTGTTAATATGACGACGAAAGCTGTCAACGTTTCGTTGTACTACGGGAAGGTCGGAGCGGAGTTATCGAAGCAGGTGTATTTGAAGGAGAAGTTGCAGCCGCCGAGTTGGGCCGACTTTCAGAGTGTATATTTGAAGCTGTACCAGAGCTCGTTGCGGCTAGCGAACAGCCCCAAGGCGGCGATCGACTGTCTGTCGCAGATCCCAAAGAACGATTTGATAAAGTATGGCTCCATTGGTGTCCAGTTGGTTGGGTTTTACTCCGTCGGGGAGGTCATTGGCAGGAGGAAGCTGGTTGGGTACAGAACGTACAATGAGCCAGCTGGAAAGGCGGAGCATTGAGAGATCCTCCCCCCTCCTTCCAATTGCAAATGCATGTACGTACGTGTGATTTCTGGAGGTGTGTACACAGTATTATTTATATTGGCAAATATTCTTCTCTCTGTGAAGCGCTCTTGCAATCAGACACTCAGTTGTTTTATCTTTTGATGCAGTTCTGCGATTCTTTGAGCGGTATCCATGAACAAGCTGAACTCTTCAATGACGGTGGATACAATTGCGTTGAGTCCAGTCTTCAGTACAAACACGTCGTTCGTGCGGTCCTGGTCCCTCTTCCCCGTGGGGGTCACAGTTGTCGCGGGCCCTGTAATTGCCCCAGCAGTGTTTGTAGTGGTTATCTTACCCGCAGTGCTTGATGTCGTCCCACTACCGAACACATCGCTGTTTATGCCGTTCATTGCGCTTTCTATGTCTGCAAGCACCGTTGCGAAATCGTCAAGTTTGCTCTTGAACATCTGGATCTTAGCCTGAAAAAATTTGTCCAGTTCCATCGCTGATATCTTGCTCCCCGGAGTGAGCAGTTGTTGCAAGATGAGCGAGAAATTCTGCGAGCTTGCGGTATTCTCGTCCGTAAGTTGTTTAATCGCTGATATTTTCTTCAGGTCGTTCGAGAGGGACTGGTTCGTCATGGACTGGTTTTTCATCAGGTACGAGATGTCCCTTGGGATGGATGCTATCAACTCCAGGTGTTCCTGTGTGTCTGCACGCAGATGTTGCGATATCTGCACCTGTTTCTGTATGTACTGATCCAGTTGCTCCACCTCTTGCCGCAACTGCGGTGGTAAGTCAATTATCCTTGTCATTGGAGTAACGGGCAACTGAGATATTTGTGAGAAGGAGGATTGTTGTTGTTGCGGTACATTGAGTTGCTGTAACCCACTGTACAAACTCTGCGTATTGTTGTTTGTCTGCGGGTTCGACTGCGTGTTACCGAAAAGAGACGACGTTGGTCCGCCGGCCGCTGGTTTACTCCCAAACAACCCCCCTGTAGTACCGGCACCAGCACCACCGAACAGACCACCAGTGGCAGCAGGCTTTGTTGCAGTGTTCCCAAAGGAAAACCCAGACGACGGCGCACTGCCCGTGCCCACACCTGTCCCTGCACCACCTACACTGCTACTTGCTGGTTTCCCAAAATTGAACATCCCTAGACTCTGCTGGACCCTTCACAAAGACAATTCAGCAGCAACAACTGCACTAGTTCTGAAACTATTAGCACTTTGTTCTTCTCAAGTATGCAATTTGCACTTTTACAGATGCCCGGCAGATTTCAAAAAAAAAAAATCACGGTCACATGATACGCACGTGACAGGAGGTACTGGGCACGTGACTTTTGGACTCTGCGGGATTCTACGATAGACCTGGTGCGGGGTTGGAACTTTGGAAAACCTGCCCTCACAGTGACCAAGTTTTGGAAATCCTCCCGCAGAGACCCCTCCCAAAAAACCTTGTATCACGTGATGGGAAAGTGGTAAATTTACGCGTTGAAGGCAGTTTAAGATAAATTGTATATTTACACGCAATACGCTATAATAGCATAATGTTCGTAGACAGTAATATTGGCAACACACCTAGATCTCGACCCGTGTGTTGAAGAAATTCAAGATCTAGGGTTAAAGGAACTTCTGGACCGCAATTTGTAAGATATTTATTCCATTTTATACAAAGTAAAAACCAGTGATAACCTTGAATACGATTAACACTACTGCCCCAAAGAAACATACACGTATGTCCTCCAATGGAGCTGCTCTTTGCGTTGGTGATATCAGCACTACTCTGTTGGTCAAGTACTATCCACACTGCAACTACACCAAGATAGTAGACGCCACCGCCCAAACACGTGATCTGCACGTGATAAAATTGTGTTTGGGTGTCTCTGACATTCGGGTAACTGTACCCCCATGTGACCTCTTTTTTTACTTTTCCTTGAAAAAAAAAAAGTGAAAAATCATGAAGTCGTTCTTGACATACGACTGCCGCTTGTTCGCGTTGGTGTGTGCGTCGTCTATCAAGAGAACACAGTGCTAAACAGCAAGTGACCCCTTAGACTGAATACGCAATTGACGAAAGATGGGTATCCCGAAGTTTTTCAGGTACATCTCTGAGAGATGGCCGATGATATCCCAGCTGATCGAGGGCTCACAGATCCCGGAGTTCGACAACTTGTACTTAGACATGAATTCTATTCTTCATACGTGTACGCACGGTAATGATGACGACGTGACGAAACGGATGACCGAGGAAGAGGTTTTTGCGAAGATATTCTCGTACATTGACCATCTGTTCCTCACCATCAAGCCCCAGAAGGTTTTCTACATGGCAATTGACGGTGTGGCACCGCGTGCAAAGATGAACCAACAGCGGTCCCGTCGGTTTAGAACCGCAATGGACGCCGAGAATATGCTCAAGAAGGCTCTGCAGAGGGGGGAGGAGATCCCCAGTGGGGAACCCTTCGACTCAAACTCGATTACCCCGGGGACAGAGTTTATGGCCAAATTGACCAAGAACTTAAAGTACTTCATCCACGATAAGATCTCGAACGACTCCAATTGGTCAGGGGACGTCGAGATTATCTTCTCTGGGCACGAGGTGCCAGGGAGGGGGAGGCACAAGATTATGAGCTTCATTAGGAACCTGAGGTCGCAGGATGGGTTCGACAACAACACGAGACACTGCATCTACGGGCTCGACGCAGATCTGATCATGTTGTCTCTCTCCGCACACGCGCCACATTTCGCGTTACTCAGGGAGGAAGTTGTGTTTGGCGGTAGGAGAGGGCAGAGGCCGAAGGCGCTCGAGGAGCAGAATTTCTTCCTATTGCACATCTCGTTGCTGAGAGAGTACATGGGGCTCGAGTTCCAGGAGATCGCGGACGAATTGAAGTTTACGTATGACTTCGAAAGGGTCCTCGACGACTTCATCCTCGTCATGTTCGTCATCGGTAACGATTTTTTGCCCAACTTGCCCGACCTCCATTTGAACAAGGGCGCGTTCCCTGTTCTTCTGCAGACTTTCAAAGAGGCACTGCTACATCTGGACGGATACATAAATGAAAACGGGCAGATAAACTTGCACAGACTGAAAGTCTGGCTTGACTACCTTTCGCAATTCGAACTGATGAATTTCGAAAGGAAGGATATTGACGTGGACTGGTTCAACCAGCAACTGGAGAATATCTCGCTAGAGGGGGAACGGAAACGTGCCCTAATGGGGAAGAAACTACTGCTCAAACAGCAGAAGAAACTCGTGGGGCTTATCAAACCGTGGATCATCAAAGTAGCGAACGAACGGTACCCGTCAAACATCGAGGACGAAAAAGTGCCCACGTTACATTTGCCCACGGACAAAAATGAGCTGATTTTGCACGACTTGTCCTTCTTGAAGGAACTCGCGCACGATCTGGGGCTGTTCATCGTGCATTCCAAATCTAAGGACGACTACTCGCTGAAATTGGATATCGACGGCATCAACCCGCATGAGACGGAGGATGAACACGAGGAGAGGGTCAAGTCCTTAAGAAGGACCGTGAAACGGTACGAGCAGGCTGTGCTCGTCGACGACGAGGAGGAACTCGAAAGGGAACGTGAGATGTACAACAAAAGGTTCGACAAGTGGAAAAACCAATACTACAAGGAAAAACTGGGGTATGGCTCACAGGATGACGACAAGATCGTGGACCTGACCAAGAACTATGTCGAAGGTTTGCAGTGGGTGCTGTACTACTACTACAGAGGGTGTCCCTCGTGGGGGTGGTACTACCAGCACCACTACGCTCCACGTATCTCAGACCTCGCCAGGGGACTTGACCAGATCATCAAGTTTGATTTGGGACGGCCCTTCACACCGTTTGAACAGCTGATGGCCGTTCTCCCAGAAAGATCGAAGAACCTCATCCCAGCAGCACTGAGACCGTTAATGTACGACCCTAACTCGCCCATCATCGACTTCTATCCTGCTTCTGTCAAATTGGATATGAACGGGAAGACTGCCGATTGGGAGGCGGTTGTATTACTATCTTTTGTCGACGAACAAAGACTTGTCGAGGCAATGAAGCCATACTTGGCCAAACTGACCCCTGAAGAACGCGAGAGAAACTCGTTTGGCGTAGATTTGAGATTTGCGTTCAACCCGCAGACGGACAACGTGTATAAGAGTCCCCTAAGCGGCATCTTTGCGGACATCGAACACAACCACTGTATTGAGAGACCGCACGAACTGAAACAACTTGCTGATTCTGAAATCAGGTACGGGTTACTCCCCGATGCCAAGATGGGGACAGAATTGCTTGCCGGGTTCCCCACTTTGAAGACTCTGCCCTTCAAGGACGAATTGGAGTACAACGAGAGTCATGTGTTTCAACAACCTTCCAGACAGCAGTCCGTGTGTCTGAAGATGGAGGACATCTACAAGGAAAATAACTTGACTGCCGAGGAAATCGCCAAGAGATACATCAATAAGGTGGTGTATACCAGGTGGCCATTTTTGAGAGAATCGAGACTGGTCTCCGTTTGTGATTCAAATACGGTGTTCGAATTTAAAGAAACGGGCAAGCAAAACGAAAAGAGAACTGGCAGAATTGTGGAGCGGAAGGCCGATATCCACGAGCAGAAGAAGTACTCTTCTTTGAAGAAGTCGCTGATGAGGGATTATGCTAAACGCAAAGCCGTCATCTTGGACAACATCAGGGTCATCATTGAAGTGGAACCCGTGACAGGTTTAGTGAGGAACTCAGAGGGTGCGTACGTGAAAACTTTCTCTTCCAACACAGAATTCTTCCCACTGCAGCTCATGGTTGAGTCCATCTCCAATGTTGATATCCGGTACAAGGAGAGAGAGGCATTACCGATCTCGGAAGAGTTTCCCGAGGGTTCCCGTGCGATCTTTTTGGGAGACTATGCCTATGGTGGCGAAACTACCATCAACGGATACAGCAACGAGAAGAAGCTGAAAATCACTGTTAAAAAGAGACTGGTCAAGGCAGAACCAACAATCGGGAGAGAAATGGTAGAGCACGACAGGAAAATGGTTCAGTATTACCCGTCCTTCGCTGTTGCCAAGCAACTGGGGTTGAACAGGCTGTTCTTGTCCCGGATCACCTCCAGGTTCCTCGTTAATGACGGCACCGGCAAACGTGTGAATGTCGGTATTCCAGTGAAATTTGACGCCAAGAACGAAAAGGTGCTAGGCTACGCGAGGAAAAATCCAAAGGGCTGGGAATACTCTAACCTGCTTGTTCATCTGCTAAGAGAATACAAACAGAGATTCCCTGACTTTTACCAAGCGCTGCAAAACATCTCGGGGAACGATATCCCAAATATTAAGAAGATTCTGCCAAAGTTGGAGCCAAAGCAGGCCATGGAAAGGTTGGACGAGATCAAAAAGTGGAACAAGTTTGTCACTGAGAATTTTGTTATCGTATCGCTAGAGAGTGATTCTTTAACAAAGGGTTCCATCGTGGCCGTTGAAAAATATGTGCTACAGCACTCGTCCGAGCTTGCGCAGTTCGAGATGAAGAATCTAGCTAAGGTCCCTCGGGAAGCGATCTTGAACCCAAGAGTATCTTTGGGTTTACTCCGCTCCCAAAGATTCAGGCTGGGTGACCGTGTTATCTATGTTCAAGATTCTGGTAAGGTGCCATTGTTCTCGAAGGGAACTGTCGTTGGCTACACTACCCTGGGGCTGAATTTGTCCGTTCAGGTTCTCTTCGATCACGAACTGGTAGCTGGTAATACGTTTGGTGGGAGGTTGACCACCAAGAGGGGTATTGGTCTGGACTCTTCTTTGCTATTAAACATAACCGATCGTCAATTTATTTACCATTCAAAGGCTTCCAAAAAGGTACAAACCCAAAACCCTAAGCAGAACTCTGCTGCCGCCTCGTTGAAAAAGAAGGCAAACTTGGCCCAGAAAAACAAGGAAGCGGTTGAGAAGGCTGAAAAGGGCAAAGAAGCAGCACACGAATTGCTGAACTTGATTCAAAACCCACAAGATGAACGCGATCTTCCAGAGGGCGGGGAAGATACCTCAAGTAAACCAAAGCAGGAAAAGGGGAACTCTGCTAACCACAAGAAAAAACCGCGTCCCAAAGTAGCTTTGCTGAAAAAGAAGGACGAGTCATCAAAGTTAAATGGCAACGAGGAAATCTCGCCACCAAACAAAAACATTGCGAACTCTGTCTTCAGTGCTGTGTTAAACCAATACGGCGAAGGAAATGCTATGCATCCGGCACCCATGCCGAATGGGGTTATCGGCGGCGAGATGGCTGCTCCAGGGATGGCAGGTCCTCATCAGATAGGCTACCAGACACTTAATCCAAATGGCTTACCGTACCATAATATTCAACCTCATCAACAAATGATGGCCGGTCCTCCTCAACAGCCCTATCCACCCCACCCACATCACAGTCACCATCAGGGACCAGCCCATCTAAACAGCAACCATCCAAATTTGGTTTACCCACAGCATGCTGTGCAGGCCCCAGGTTTCTTACCAATGGATCCAACTGGTCATGCACATGAAAGCGCCAAAGAATCAGAAACTGCTAAGCACTGAAAAGCTCTCAAAGATTGGTAGCTATGTTTTACCGTTTGTTTCCTTTCTTGTCTCCTACAGCAACATTTGACTTGATGTGTTGAGTTTATATACACCTATATTTATACATGAAGCTCAATACACGCCTGTATAAACCAAATGCGACAATATTTGACACTATATAAGATGTTTCGTTACTATCTTTAGGAATCGTCTTCCTGAGTTAGTTTCTCTGCCTTCTTTTGATTGAGTTCATTGCTTTTAGCGAACCACTTACTCTCAAACCCATTAGACCTATCGATGCCGTCCCATCTTGCACCGGACGGAATCCCAAATCTGTTTTCAAATGATATACCGTTGAATAATTTTCTACCAAGTAAAGATTGCCTTGATGATGCGCCAATCTCTCTGCTGTTTTGTTGGGATAATGGATCATCTGAAAATATAGCAGCGCTCTTTGTGACACTTGCGTTTCGTTTCGTGCCATTGGCAGCCATTAACACCTGCACCTCCCCTCTGTTCACTTCTTTGATTCTTCGTATTTTTATCTGTTCTCTCAAATCCTCGTCCTGTCGGCGGTTAATAATTTGTTCTGTTGTCAGTTTGTGACCCTTAGAGTCCCTATGGATCGTTTCATGTTTTTTTTCAACAAGTGGGCTATCAACTGGTTCCTCGAGAGTAACTGTATTTACATCTTTGGCAGTGCTGGAAAGCGTTATAATTTCGTTAGTGATCACATCCTTCCATAGTGCACCCCCAGACTGATTACTTGGTCCACTACCATGATGTTCATGCGTGCTGCCGTGTTTACCAACTAGTTGGATTGAATTATCGGTTATGTTCAAATTCCTCTTTTCCGTGCCTCTCTTCCCTGTACCTTCCCCGGAATGCTTCGGTTTCATCACCTTCTTTGCCTTATCCTTGGATTTGGAAGGTCCATACGTACTTGCTAGGTACCCATGTAGTGACATACGTGCTTGCCGGAACGCTTTAGCCTCGTCTGCTCTAAGATGCTTCTGACGTTAAGAAATAATAGCAAATATATACTTATATGTTGTTATATAGTGCCCTCTGCAAATGTATTTAAACGCTTCAAACGCTCTTCAGAGTGAGAGCAACCACCTGCTATGCAATTACGCTCTGAGTTTGTTGGATTAATAGCACTTGATTTGAAGGGGTTGATAGACGTTCAACATGATGTTACGCGCTTGCTGGAGATAAAGATTCAGAAACTTGGGCTTGCAGGTTTCAAAAGTGAGATGGGGAACAACACCTTTGTGACTTTGAAGTTGGAAGAAAAGCACGAAAAACCAGACTTCAAAAGTGAAGCGGTTAAGTTAGAAGGTGATGAGGAGATCGAGGACTCCTTTAATGATAGCGAAGAGTTTATTCTGACGCAGTATGAAGAGAAATCCACAGTACCCGCCAACAGTACCGTTGAATTAGGTAACGCGTTTAGCTCACCCCTCAAAGATTCCATGGACTCTCAACCGAAAAATATATGTCCTTCACAGAGCACTGAAATATATGTGGATCCTGTTGTCGAAGCAAACAATGTCATTGCAGGGAAACCAGAAAGGAAAGAGAAAATCGATTTCTGTAGTAATCCTTTGACAGGGAAACCTTGGATTTTGGAGGATTTCAAACCCAATCACGATATGGCAAGCGTTAAACGCGGTAGGAGGAAACTTCAACAGTTTTACGCCAAAGTAGGGAAACCAGACAATCATCTCACTACTACAGTCATAGATGATGATGAAAATAGCATTGGCGATGATGGAGAATTTGCATTTGACAACTTGCGAACCAGGTCCAGATCACCGCCAGGGTTTGGAAGAATGGATTTTCCCTCAACACAAGAAAGAACTACGGACAAGGTAAAGTCCCAGCGCATCATCTACAGGAAAACTCTCCATAGGTTCTTACAAGCAGTAAACAACAGAATCCCCCCACAAGAGCGAGAGTATATATTCAAAAAGGACAAACTGAATGAGTTGGTCAACGAAGAGGGATGCCAGTGGGATTCAAATCACTTGAAGGTGTTTGCAAGGAAATGACCCCGATGCTTGTCCCATATTGCAATTAATTATAATGTGTTGAAAATAAAATGTGCAGAATTTCAAGGTCGAATTATCGAAGTATTTCGATGGCCCATAGAAAAGGATGAGGGTATACGCAACATGACATCGCGACAGCCACCTTCATTGCCTGGACTATACTATGATCCGTCAAAGAAAAGATATTTTCCCGCTACTCGCGAAGTACAAAGTCAGCTGAAGAGAGCTAAGCTACAGGAAGACTGGAAAGAAGAACTTCTAAACCATGAAAACGTCCGACTGATAAATTACGAAAGCGGTATATTAGAATATTGCGATGTGTTCAACAGGGCATGTGATAAACGGGTACTTAAGAAAGTGGATCTTGCTTCACTGACCCTCACGAACAGCGCATTAGAGAGACGACAATGGGCCTCAGACAGATCAATGAATGTCGATGCGGTAACTGAAAACTGCCTTTCCAACTCAGATGTTTTCCTCTGTGATACAAATATTACAGTTCATAACTTTGTATTGTTGAAGGGATACATGATTGATGCTTTAGGGAGCATCTATGATTACACACTAGAAAACGGCAATCGTATCAAATCAACCGATTTAAAATCTCCAATAACGGCATACTCCAAAAAGTTTCTGGAGAAAGACGAACACTCATTTGCAGATATTATATGCCGTCAATTTTCTGTTTTGAATCATCACATATTTGGATTTGTAGCTTTCAAGGATACTTCTTTTGGAATTGAAAGAAACTACTTTTACAAGTACAGTATTGCCTCCAAAAAATACGATACGATCATTAACGTTGGGGCGAAAACTGAAAGTGTTTCATGCGCTATTTTCTTAAAACGATGCCTTATATTCGCAGCCAGAAACAAACTATACACATCGCTTTGGGCCAAGAAACAAGTTTCAGTAAGAGCAATTTCGACTTATGCAAGGGGAAATAAGCCTTCTTCCGATATCTTAGCAATGGCAGTATTTGAGGCTGAAGGAAACCTGTATTTGGGCATGCGCGATGGGAAACTCTTCTACATTCGTATAAGTGGACATAATCTGCTCATGACCGAAAAGACTGAGTTAAAATTGCATCCTTCCGCAATGCTCAAATCTATTGTTTCTTTATCTGTGCTTGGAAAAAACATGCTATTAGTCTCTGCTTTAGCCAAAAACCAAGAGTTCCAGGGTTTATTTATTTTGACAGGTTTCAAACGGGCAACATTTGAAAAGGTGCAACAGTTAAAAACAAAGTTCCTCAATTTTACCAAGGACACCGAAATATGTGCTGCATCCCCTTGCGGCAACTTTATATGCTACGGCAAGAAGGGTGACGTAAGTTCAGATGATGCCAGTATTGGAAAAACTGCGAACTTTGAGGTCTTTGCATTATACGAAACGACGACTAGTACCAATAATAGAGAACCGATTACCGTGCGTTATCCATTTGCAACTATGAATGACTTCCTTGCCGGTAAGTTTGACTTAAAGCACTATAAATTATCGAAGGTACAATTTATAAGAGACCTGAATACGAATGACTTGCAGGTAAAAACTGTGACCCCGATCTCAGCTTATTTTCCCACAATCCCCTCAAACCGGGAATTTCTATCCCAATTTCCTAAAGAAACGAATCATTACGATATTCGTTCAGCTTCATTCAAAGTACCTGGATACCAAGCCCGAATATCGATGATGTTCGAGTGCAACAACAACATGTCCTTGGAACCAATTGTAATATCTGTTGACGTAGTATGACGCGCATATGCTTATATAAAAGGCAACCTCGGTAGGTAATACTATTCAGACATTTATGGGGTGATGAGAGAATTAAACTGCGAGGATAAATTGGGAACTTCCTTTGAAAATGGACTCATGACCCGTTATCCTCTCAATTACAATACTAAAAACTATTATAAACCCGACATGTGAGTATACAAACTTGAACCATGCGGATGGCCCGTTATCCGGAACATATATAAAACCCAAGGTATCTGAACCGACATCTTTCAAGACCGTCTCTAAATCCAGGACCCAACGAAGAAACCAGTCTTAGACAAGCAAGTACAACTGCTATAACTACATACTTTAGATATACGGCGTAAATACACAATATCAGAGTCCTTACACAGTTTAATTAATCATAACCGACTTTAGCTCTTACAGAAACTAGAGGAAGTTTTTTGACGAAAATATGCGTTTTCGAAGATCGTGTCTTTTTGAAGATGTTTAGTTATAATATAGTGTATACTTGAAAAAAAATACAGATAGTACAAATAGTAGAGAAAAAGGGGCTATACCGACATACCTTGACTAGAATATAATGAGTGGACATGTTTAAAATGCATGAACAGAAACAAAAAAGGATGTTCTGTAGAAATTTGATTTTTTTTGGGGGTTAAAAGAATCTTAGTGATAAGTTCCAACTGGATCATCTATCAAAGCAGCCTTCCCCGCTTTCACAATGATAAAGCGACTTTTAATAATATAACAACGTTTTGATCCAGGAAAATCATACTCTTGATTTTTTTTAATTTGTGAACAGGATTCTTCTCGATGAAGAAAGTATCAGGATTCTTTCACTTATCGGACTAACCGCCGAAATGTTTTCCGAAAAAATGAAAGAAAATAGAATAAATAGCAAAAAAAAGGATAAAGGGAATGATACGAATGGTATCTCTAACGGAAATTAAAATTTTTAAATTCGTCATCTCCCAAAAACATCATTGACGCACCGATCCCACTACCAGCAGTGTTGTCGTTGTTGAAAGGAGCTGGCTGTATATACGGGTTGCTCACAATTCTTTGACGCTGAGGCGGAGTAGTCATGAAAAGATTCATGTCTGTACCTTGAGCGTTAATGTTTGGGTTCGGAGAAAGAAACGCCATATTTGAATACATTCCGTTTAAGTTAGGAGATCTGTTGACGTCGTTGATAATACTTCCACTCGAAGTGGATGGCATCATCGGGGTTGTCTGGTACAAAGTACTTGAACTGCTGCTATGACCAATGTGGCTAGTATCGTTTAAAAAGAACATCGAAGGCTGCGAAGATGGTTGGGACGGCATAGCACCCGACAGCGACAGATTAGACATTGGTACCGACAGATTGATGTCAACATTGGGTTGTTGAGGTGGGTAATGGTTTGGAACTCCACCGTTTGCGGGAGAGCTCAAAGTAAAGGCTTGCTGCTGTTGCTGCTGTTGGAAATTCAATGGAGAGCCGTTTTGAAAGCTGAAGATATTGGTCATTGATCCGCGCGTAGAAGATGGATTAGTCTGGTGCATAGATGTCTGTGAATGTTGGTTAACGTCTTGATACACGTTTGTTAGCTGGTGCTTGTTAACAGAGCCATTTCTCTTGTGATAGGCGTTTGCTGGCAAAGAGAAGTGACGCTGGTGGGATTTGGGATTATTCCGCTGATTGGTAGCCTTGGCCTCGACGTTGTTGGGGGCAGGTGGCTTGGTTGTCTGCATGTCGGACACATTCACACCGGCCAATTCGGAATAAGCTTTGACCTTTAACTTGATCTTTTTTGCGTACGATGTTGTCTTGATGCTTGGAAGTAATTCTTTAGTGGCCGCGACCAAAGCAGTGATTTTGACTGTAAAATCGTGACAAAAAGCAGAATGTTTTGCAAGAGCAAAACTAGCGCTGTTGTTGTCTGGGTAATCTAACATCATATTATAGTTCTTGACGTCCAGTAGAGTTTGCAAGGCGTAATTTCCGAAATTGTCCCTTATCAAAACGTTGAGATTTGTTGTAAAAATGTCAATGATAGCCAGTAATATGTTCATCGTGTTGTTGACTATATCATCATTAACGTTGGGGATATACTCGCCTTGCATGAACCCGGTGATAATGCCGAACAGTTTCTTGATGAATTTTTCAACAACGTTTGATGAGAACTTCAAACAAGATAGTTGGCACAGTTCGTTGGCTAGTTTGTTGAAAACCTCGTTCAACAGAAAGAAGTCAAGTTCTTTGATATCAAACAAAAATTGAATGATGTAATTCCCGAACTGATCGTTAATAAGACCCGGTAGGAATTCTATGATTTTCACCGATATGCTAAAAATCTGTTGTAGAGTGCATACACTCAGTAATTTCTGAAGCACACAACAACCATGTTTATGTGTAGAGATTGTGATAATGTTGTTGTTTTTGATTATGGCGTTGATGATGAAATCAAATTTGGACGAGGGGAACTTGAAGATACATTTCTGAATCACGTGGTTGCCGTTCAAATCGTTGATCAATGTGACGACTTGCTCGATAGGTGTGAATTCCGGGGAGAACCCCTTCACAATCAGATTTATCTGTTGGTCGTTGTCCACGGTGTCTATTATTTTTTGCAAAGAACGAGTACCGTACTGGTTGATTGAAATCTTGAAAACGTGTTGGTATATCGATTCGATCAAAACGGTTCTCTGGTCGACGGTAAGGAAATCACAGGATTTCTGGATTAAGTAGTTACCGAACGGGTCGAGAATCAGGTTCAGGAGGAATGGCTTGACTTGCTCAAACATAAGATCTCTTACCAGATTCGACTCCTCGATGGAACTGGACTCCAATTTTTTCTGTAGAAATCGACAACCAAACTGGTCCGTAGCCAATTTCGCGTAATCCAAGTCTTTCAAAGGTGTGGACATAATTTCATTCATTGACGGGACGCCCTCCTTTGCATCCGTAACAAAACCAGCCCTCGCCTTCTTTTCAGTGGCTTTAGATTTCTTCGAGGTAGGGGCAGAAGCAGAGGCAGAGGCAGAAGCAAGAGTAGGCGCCCTGGCTCCATCGTTCCCAGAACTAGCAAATTCATCAATCAGCGGCAAGTTGCTGCTATAGCTGGAAGCCGTGGGCGCAATGCCTAGTTGTAAAACAGAAGTAGTGGGGTCTATTGGTACCAGTGGCGACTGTGCGTTAATGAATTGGTTGAACCCTGACAAATCCAGCGACTGAGTCTTTTGATGGTTTTTCTTGTTGTTCATCTGTCCCAAAGGTGGCGGTGTAACTGGTTCCACCAGGGATTGCACGGAATTTATCGACAGCTGGGGCTGGTGGTGGTTATACGACATGATCGAGTTGTTTGAATTGGATGTGGTCGATGAGGATCTGCTGGTGGAGGTCTGATTTGAATTTAAAGTATTATTCTGCTATTTTGAAGCAAACAAATGGAATAAAATACAGATGTTAGTAAAAGTTGAGGGAGAGACGCGTGAAATATAAAAGCAGACAGCAAAGTAGGGACCTTATTTCGTGAGTGAATGAAAGGAGCAACGACAACAGAATTAAATGGAACAGCCCGTACAAGTTCTCTTTTCTCTTTCGCTTCTTCTCTCTTTAACTCCCTTTTTTGGTTCTTAATTGGAAATAGGGAATGCAATGTTCAAACCGCCCGTAGAACCCGACCTGCCAAGCACGTAACACTGAAAGGGGAACGAACACGAAACGGCCTGCCCAATTGCGTGTGCTGAAGTGAGGTAGCCCGTTTTACTTGTTCATCCACTGATGTGACAAGCTTCAGAATTTCCTGATCCGAGTATTTTCCGACACCCACAGCCCGCAGCCGAGCAATTTTTTTCTGCGTCAAATCGTCGGAACGGGATCTCGAGGGAAAAAAAAGTAGCCGGAAAGAGTAATTCTGCGGTATATCACTGGAAACGGCCAGAGCAAGAGAGAGAAAAAAAAGAAAAGAAAAGTTAAAAATAAAGAATAATGGCACAGTCAGGGTTTCACGTTTTCTCCAAAAATTAGGGTTGTATTTCTGTGCTGCGTTAGGGCTTGTTGCTAGCCCCGGTGGGATATTCCGCGGTGGGTGGTGGGTGGCCTATGTGGTGGGAAGGGAAAGTCATCTGGAACTGGGGACCGATAGAGCCCTATTGCTGTTGCTTGCTGTTCTATTTCATGCTTGGATAGAGGGATGTGTTGAAAAGAAAAAAAACCAATTAGTTGATTGTAGACATACCATTTAATGAAAGGATGGATCAGATCAGTACTGCGATATATAGTTCACACTTGAAAGTAAAGGAATGGTTTAGATATAATGTTTTTGGCCGATCAAGTTCTTTGTTTTCGACAGGGTAAACTCTGGCGATTGGACCTAGATCAGATGGAACAAACTTGTTGAGATCTCTGTAGTTGCTTTCCAAAACCGTTCTTTTTCCTTCTCAATTCGTCTTGAGCGTTCTTGGATCGAAGGGACCTTGCGATGTATGAACTCTTTGGTTCGGTGGGTATACTGCTTGATCGAGAAACCGGCCAAATGTGTTACTGTTCTGAACGATTGCTTTTGAACGGTGTGTGTGTGTGTGGACAGTAAGGGAACAAATCTGTCGAGAAGACAACTTGAGGTACTACTGAAAACGAAGAGATTATAAATGACCCGAGACAATATTGGAAGAGGGGAGTGAACAGCAGAGAGCAGAGAGAGGGACAGCGAATTAAAAATATATATGCGAAAAATAGAATGGGTGGGAAAAGCACACACACTGCAAGTTTCAATTCGGCGGAGGCTTCAAAAAGAAAAGAAACTCTGCAGCTTTTCACAACGAAATTTCGAGCATGAACTGATGATGATCTTGATCCGTATAGTACTACGTACTACGGGAAAAAGAAAAAAAAACCGATGAAGCAGAAGCCCTAAACTTACTCTTACTTACCCTTCTCAACTGTTGCTTCCTAGGGAAACGAAAAGGGAAACAGACAAGAGACAGGCCAAAAAAAAGAAAGAACGAGAGGCGAAGAGAGAGAGACAGAGAGACAGAGAGGCAGAGAATGTGGTGAGCCAGTCTTGGTCGGAGGCGAGCTCCAGCCTCGAGCCCAAAAAACACGGTTGTAAAGATTCGTGGATCTTACTTAATATTAGATTTACTTGATTATACTGACATATAGTAGTTCATCACGGTTGTAGCCAACAGACAAGCCATTGGGGGCTGGGGACTAGTTTGGACCGCTAGCAATGTGAAGACTGTAGTTGTCTCACGCGGTTACGGTGTGCACTACAAAATGACCGAACCGCCGTATAGTGCCGTGAACGTTACCCAGGGAACTCAAACTCGGATCTAGTTCTTTTGCACCCACACAGCCATCGTTCCTTTCTTTCTCTGTTTGAGGCGCACTTATATGAAACACGCAACTGCCCCTTCCCCGTCACGGGAAAAAAATGAAAAAAGAGAAAAGGTGACGTATATTCATATATATTAACTGACAAATCATACAAGCTCTACTACATGGGAAGCCGCTTACCTCCTATATAAACCTTAGAGGCAGGACCAATTGACCTGAGCGAGTTGTTGGACGCGGGCGGGAATGCGCCTCCCAACAGATCAGTAAAAAAATTCGCGTTTTTTTTCCAAACTCGCTCAACTTTTTTCTTTCTGCTTCTGGCTACTATCTTGCGCCCTCAATGCTCTGCTCTAGGTTACCGTATATGGATATTTGTTTCTCGCATACCCATCTGTCTCTATAATTAATTCACTCTGTAGACCTTGTGCCGCCCGGGTCTCGAACAAAATTACACTACCACCTGAGTCTGCGAGACAAAAGCCCGGACTTGTTGAAACGTTTGTCACTCTGCCACGTTTCCCAGTGCGTAAAAGGAGGCGGGGGGCAGAGATATCACGCTCAGATGTACCAATACAACCTTGTGAACGTACATTCTGTTCGGTTTGTTGCAGTACAGTATATACCCCGTCCTCGCCGGACCCGCGGGTCTGCACAACTAAAGCAAAACGTCTAGAACGAGTCTTGCACCTCCGACCGCAGTTTGAATCTTGATTGTAGGCTGATTCGAGACGGATGTCACTGTTTAGCCCGAGAATCCGTTTCCATAACAACCAACTTCTAAAAGTCCGGTTGTTTTTCTGTTAATTCCGGAAAAAAAGAAAAAAGGGGTACACACAGGCACTGCCATTTATTTCCCGATTAGGAAATTCGCGGAACTCTGTTTTTCGGGTTTTTCTTCGTTTCCCCATTTTCCGTCACGTGACGTTTTTTTCCTTGGAATTTCAGTATTTTTTTCACGTTGTCCTTTTTAAACCTTCGAAAAAATGACGTTTTTTGAATTAGAACTCACCCGTGAAACATGCGGGAGTTGGAAAAAATAAAAAGTCAACAAACACACCGGTTACTTTACCAATTAACTCCCCGATACTCAGCATATCTTGGACTGACTACACCAACGACTAAACAATCTCTCTTTTTTGTTTTCTGTAGTCTTTTTTTTTGTTCTTTCTTTCTTTGCATTTATAGATTCTCACACATTACTCCTCGTTGAATTTCGACCACAGGCAGACTTCATTTTTCCATACCAGCTACTTATACTCTTCATTGCGCAAGACATATTTTCCGTGGGCAGCAAGGTTGACTATACAATTCATACCACCGACAATATGAGAACACACACAAGTACTCCGCACCTACGAAATACAGGCCTCAAACCAGCTTTACCTGGGGGTGGAAGGTATAATGCAAAGTCAAGCAGCGTTGATATATCTCCGAAACAGTTATCGGATTACAAAACCAATGAAACCAGTTCGCAGGTTAATATCGACCCGTCCATTTCCCCATCTTACGACTCACTGATGAACGTTGAATTCCACAGGCAAATAAAGGAAACTAATAAAATAACTTTAGCGTACGATGCTATCAACAAATTGCAAATTCTTAACCAGTTTGAAATTATTAGGGAGATAGGTACAGGTACACACAGTAAAGTCAAGCTGGGCTATGATTTGGTATTGCAAAGACCAGTCGCGGTGAAGATATTAAATAGGAAGGAGAGGAAACGTATACAGTTCAAATTCGAAAAAAATATGAAGATAAGGAAAGAGATCAATATCTTGAAGAAGTGCAACAAACATCCAAACATCATCAAACTCTTTGAAGTCCTTGACGACTTCAAATCGAGAAAGATATACCTTATACTCGAATACTGCCCAGGGGGTGAAATTAGATGGTGTGCAGAGAATGTCCATGAATTGAGTGCGAAGGGGCCGCCCCTGATATCCTTCCAAAGAAGCAGAGAAATGCTAAGGGATGTTATCTCGGGGCTTGAGTACTTGCATCTACAAGGGATAATACACCGAGATATCAAACCTGCAAACTTACTGTTATCCCAAGAAGGTACAGTAAAGATATCTGATTTCGGAGTGTCGTTTATGAACGCAGATAAAGCAAATAATACCAAGAAAGAGGATTTTTTGGCATTGATCAAAACGGAGGGCACACCAGCTTTTTTCGCCCCAGAGATATGTCTTGGGGACGAGATCTGGGACAAGTTTCACATAAATAAAAGTATACCAGGTTTGAACGCTAATGACGAATACTACATTACAGAAAAGATCGATGTTTGGGCATTAGGGGTTACTGCTTTTTGCTTCCTCTTTGGTATGTTGCCCTTCAGTTCCAACTTCGAATTAAAGCTGTTCGACAAAATCGTAAACAGATCTTTGAAATTTCCGAACTGTGCAAAACTATCTAGGTGTCCAGCATCTAAACTTACGTCGCCACATGAGCTTGAATCTGCCAAGAACTTCATCGAGTTACTCTTAACGAAAAACCCAATGGAGAGACCATCCGTCAGTGAGATTAAAGTTCATCAATTCATTTGCTGGGACTTCAACAATAAAGTTCCAGATGACAACCGAACCAAGGATACCAAATTACAACAGAAGCTAAAATTCTTAACGAAACAACAAGATCAAGTAATATCATTGACGCAGGATGAGGATAACATATTAATGAACCACAACATTGACGCTTTCATCACCCCCAAACCACAGCGCAATGTAAGCCCATTAGGTTTGGGGAACCATCGGTCCACAATACCTGTAAATGACAGATTTTCCCCTGATGCTGGTTCCCCAGGTGAAATTGTAAGCGTAAGCCCAAAAAGTAGGAACAAACCCCGTAGGTCAAAAACCCCGTTATCCGACAACGGAGTACAATTTGAGGGAAACGATAACGTTGTTGACTTACCTATAAACTCCTCCTTTGCCTCTCTAGACAGCTTTTACATTGAGAACTTTGCCATGACAAGACTTAACCAAGAGACTCAACCGAACCAGTTTTCTACAAAATTTAAGTCAGCTTCCACACCACTGGTGGGTGGGAACAGATTTAATCCCCAGAGCTGCAACAACCCACAAAAAATGAAAAAAAGAAAAGAAAAGAGGAAACATTCCAAAAACAGCTCATACAGTGCAGTAGCTCCCAATCCGGGTCCATCAACCATACTAAAAGTACAGAACGTTCCATCATACCCCTCAGCAAGACTACTTAGTAATGGACCGAACATTAACAGAGGCCTATCTCCCCATCACAATCAAAGTGGTGCATCATTATCAAGTGATAGAACAATGTCGAGCGTTGGTAGCAGATCTAGACTACATGCAACTTCTCCTAATAGTTCGTCAATACCAAAGCTAACTGCTTTGAACACACATTCAGATTCTCCACCGACTGCATTTGATGTAAACAGCACTATACGAGCGAAGTCACCAGGAATGACGCACCGCCAAGGAAGCAATTTCAAAGAAGCATCGGCCACGAGTAGCTCGTCATCATCATGTGTATCCCAGTTCACAACTTCCCCGGTGCAACCATCTTATCACATCACCTCAGAAGATGCAAGTGTCGTGTCATTTAGAAATTTACCTGGATTTTCTGCCCTGCTCCCACAGCAACCAATGGAACAACTCTCATTGTCCTTCTCTTCTGGCTCCTCAAGTTGCGGAGGTACAGGATCGTCTGATTCGGATTCGGAATCAGATGGGGAACTTGTATTAAACCTAGGGAAGGCAAGTCACATGAGAAGGCAACAATCCCAACACACGCAAAACTCGAGCTCCGCCGTTAATTCACCATTAACATCCACAGCCACCAAAAGAGGTTCCCTGTCGCATTCACTGGGTAATAAATCAGCCACTTCTTCTTACACAAATCTGCGGATGAACACTGTTAATGAAAACAACGTTGTCATGTCGGAATTTATTGGCAGTGATTTGGACTCTAGAGCATTACTTAAAGGGTTCCTCGAGAAAAAACTAGATAATCCTGAGGCGCGAGTAGGTGAGGTGGATTACTGCACTAGCAACAATTTGGAAGAAAATCATAGTTGAAGAATATATATATATATATATTTAAACATTATTTTTTTGGGAGGTTTATGTAATTATCGTACCCACGTTTAATGTATTGGGACCAATAGCTTTAAGGAATAAACGCAATAAGAACGGGTACTTCTTAACATTTTTTGGTAAGGAAGCAACAATTTTCAAAACTCAAAGCAGCCAAAAGTAGAGGTATAAATGTTTAAGAATTGCGACTCAGTTTTTGTCTTAGCGATTGCAGTCTGTTCCTGATACTATTGATGTATTTTTTGATGACTTTACGATCTTGTTCATCTAGCAAACTGGCGCTACTTTCATTATCGAGAGCAGTTTGAAGCATCCAAATGGAGGTCGCGTATGAGAGTTCACAACCGTTCAAGTTGTCGCCATTCAATTCCATCTTGGCTGCCGACTTGGAGATTTCCAACGCCCTGTCATACAGTAATTTTTCAACGAACACTTCATTGTCCTTGTCCTCTTGTGTGGGTTGATGGTCCTGTGCCTCTGTAGTGTGAACCGTCTCTGCCTTCCCCATACCTTCGTTATCACACTCGAATAGCTTTAGTCTTAAAAATTCTGCCTTCTCCAAACACTCATTAAATCTTTCTCTAACCCACTGGACCAGTAAATTCAGTCTCAACGAGCACACATTTTCGTTTGAATTGTACCACCAGTTTGATGTTATTTGCATCGAGTAACCCAGCAATTCCAGCGATTTGAGATATAATGTGATAGCCTCCTTACAGACGAGGGCAGACCCCTCGTTCATGACCAAGTCGGTGTTCAACTGCATGAGGTTACTGGACGACCGCGAATTAGATCTCCGTTGTCCATTGGCCCTATTCCGGAGCCCATCGTCAATTGTATCGTCGCATTCCTCCTCTTCCACGGCGCAGCTCCCGGTGCTCAGTCTTTTGTTGAGTTCGCCCTGCAGAGGCACAATTTGCGCAAATTTTACCTCCGCATAGGAGTAAACGACAAACGCCTTCGCAGCGAGGAGTTCCAAGAAATGCACTATTGTATCTCTATCTTTAATGATACCATTCTCTGCAGAGGGCTCCCCCTGCTGTGCTTCCTCAGTTTTCAAAACAATATTCTCTGTGAGGTCTTGGAACAGTTGTGCGCTAAGCAGTGACCTTGGTGCTTGCTCGTGAGGCGATTTAGCCAATGAGTCAGGAATCCCGCTATGCCCACCGGTGGTTCCGAATAACCGCGTTGATGCTATCCCTAGAGCCCGCGAGAGTGCATTAGATGGGTTCAACGATGAAATCGATACTCTGCGATCCACGGACGACGCGCGGCGACTGGCAGCATGCTTTGGACTTCTTTGTACCTTTGGCGTTCTTTCCAATGGTCTATTGGCCACGGGGGAACCTCTTACCGCGTTATTCACATTGATTGCTGTAGTCGCGGTGTCTGCAGTCCCTATATGTGCAATCTCGTCAGCTAGCTCGTTTATTTCTACCGTTTTCTTCTCGATGACAACGTACTCCTTTTCGAGCATCAAGTCGCTGTTGGTGGATTGTGTCTTGTGTTGTACTGTCGGCCTCACCATCCTCTTGTCTGTTGCCAATAAAGATGGGGTCCTAACCGGTTTTGTGGGGTTTGTCTTCACGTTGCCCTTTGCCGCCACTTCTGCTGCTGTCGGTGTTATCTGTTGCTGAGGCAGAGCAGTACGGTGGTCGTGTTTATGTGCTGTGGGGAGATACTCGGATATAAACATGTTGCTTTCCCGTATGTCCTTCGACCTGTTCTCCAGTTCCACCGAAATATCGTCGACCAGTTCGTAGCACGACAGGTCCATATTGACGAGCTTATTATCGAAGAAAGTGTCGAACGAAGTCCTATCCTGCGGGTCGAACGTGAGCAGCTGGCATATGAGGCTCTTTAAGTCCTCATCGAGCTGTGTGTCCCCCGTTGTAAAGTACTCTGGGAAATTTATGACGTTGTTTGCCCTCTTGATCTTTTTGAATAATTCGAGATGGTTGGAAGCTTTGAAGGGCGGGTGTCCGCAGCACATTTCGTATAGCACTGTCCCCACAGACCACAGATCTGCCTTCGCGTTGTATTTCTGGTAGTTGAGAATCTCTGGAGCCATGTAGAGCGGGGACCCGCACAGCGTTTCTGCCAACGATGAACTTGGTAAAAACCTGGCAAACCCGAAGTCTGCAATCTTCAATATCGGCAGGTTATAGATGCCGATATACCCCAGCTTGTGGAAAGATGCTGGGTCTGTGTAGTCTAGCAGTGGAGTCGAGAGCAACAAGTTTTGCGGTTTGATGTCTCTATGGACCAGATTCTTGGACCTTAAAAACTTCAACGAGCAGGCAAGCTGTTGCAAGTAGTTAAGTATAAATGCGCTGTGTAGTCCGTTCCTGTTCTCGTTTGGTGGTGGGTACTTCTCAAACACTTTCCTGAGCAACGGGTGGTTCTTCACCAGCTCTTTGCGCTTCTTTATGAGGAACGTCAGGTCACCCAGGGCGCAGTACTCCATGATCAGGTAGAAATCCGTGCCTGTCCGTTCGCAGTCCACAAGTCCGACGATATGCGGATGTTTTATCTTCTTAAGTATGGCGATCTCCACCTCCAGATTCTCTAGCAGCTTCCTGTTCTTCAGCTTGGACCGCGAAACAGCCTTGATCGCGATCTGCCGGTGGGCATCCCTCGCGAAGTGGCCTCTGTAAACCACTGCAAAGGAGCCCTTCCCTATCTCCTTTTCAACCACGTAAACGCCTCCCGGAATAACGGGCACCGTCTTCTGTGCGTCCGAGGCCATTATTGCTTCTTTGACACTCTCTAGGTGTATTGCCGATCGTAATAGTCTGTCTTTGCGCTAACGTGACTGCACTGCCCTGTCAAATAATAGAATAAATATAAATATACAAACATATAAATACTATATTATATACACCCTATCTATAGATATGAGCACGACGCGGACAACATCAACAGCAAAGGGAATAGAAGAAGCTACCAGTCAATATCTGTACTTGCACCTCAACCGTGAGACTTCAACGCCACCGTATCTTGCCACACACTCCGGAGAGACAAATTACACAACAACTATCCACTATGACTAATCGACAACTCTGTTTTTTGGTACTACAATACAAATATAAACACAAGGTGTGATTCGACAGTCGCAGTACCCGTACCATCCAACGACCGACCCCACCGCCGGACGTGAATCAGTAACGACTTGCGGTGCAGTTCTGGGTGCCTTTTTCCCCCATCTCTCAGAAACGACACCCTTAAACTGCAGCGTGCCAGACGCTAGAGGTTATTCTGTAGCCGTTCGATCTCGAGGCTTGTGCTTGTGTAGTCCGTTCGTTTAGTAGTATTGGTTCTGTTGGTACTGCTGTGGGTACTGCTGCTGCTGTTGCTGCTGGTACTGTAGCTGCTGCTGGTATTGCAACGACGGCTGTACGAAACCCTGTGTCATCTGCGGTTGCGTCTGCACCGCGGGTATACCCTGTTGTTGCTGTTGTAGTAGCAGCATCTGCTGTTGTTGTTGCTGTTGTAGCGCTTGCATGTACTGCGTCTGGTTCACGTATACCGTGCCCGTTGCTGGGTCCAAGTACTGTTGGACCCCGCCGTCGAGCACTGGCATCGCCGGCTGCTGCTGTATAGCGTTGCCGTCGCTACCGTCAAAGACTGCTGGTTTCGGTGCGTTCGATTTCCGCCGAGGAAGCGATGGTACCGGCTCCATCTGTGCGGACTCCCTCCTGGGTGATGGTGCTCGTGCTGGTGCTCGCTGCCGCGACGACGGTGGTGACCCGTAGTTGTCTCTGCTGCGTGTGGGCTCACGCGTTGGGTTTGGTGACACGCCAAAATCCTCTGGTTTCACCTCGTCGTAACGGAAGGACCCTGAGATGTACTTCTGGTGGATGTAGTCCTCGACACGGGTCTTGTCTTCGTCGCCGTCGAAGGGGAAGGGTTCGCCCCTCGGGTTCCAGAAACTCTTGTTCCCCTTGTTCCCACCCAATGCAATCACCTCATCCAGTTCGCTAGCATTCCACCGGTCCAGACTCAGGGACTTCACCTCGGAGAACGCAGCATCGCTCCTCCCGTTGAGCATCTTCCTGTGCACAGAAGCGCACCGTCCACACAGGAAAACCCCAAGGTTCACCGAACACCACGTAGGGAAAGTGCTCCCACACTCACCGCACCTGTTATTGTTGGCCCCAGAGGACACGTAATCCTTCAGTTCCTCCTCCAGGTCCTCCGCTCCAGCACGCCTCCCCTCGTCAAACCGGTCAGTCTTCCTCCGGGAACGACCAGACCGTACCCCGCGCTTGAAAAACCCTCGTCCGCGCTCATCCTCAAACTCAAACCTACTGATCGCCCTGCTTCTCGACCCCATAACGTAACCACCCGACTTGGCCACCTAGATCAACCACAAGAACCCAAAACCGCAGTGATCAACACTCACTTCAATAAGATTCGTTCGACGCTTATTTAATAACTTGCCTGAATATAGGGGAGATCTGGAGCTACCAACGCTGTTACCCGAAATATCAACTACTTACCACTACTACTACCACTGTTATTACCATTACTACTGTCCCGTACAGCAGAATCATCTGTAGGTTTGGGTATGGCAGTGACTCCACAGCAGCCGAAGCAGCGGAGACTCGTACTCGAGTGGATCGTGAACCAACCCTCGCCTCTATTGTTCACGCAGAAGGATTTTGAGAAACGGTACCCGGGGAGACAGCCCAGTAACATCGTGCGGGAGCATTTGGACGCGCTGGTCGCGGACGGGGTGCTTGAGTTGTCCAAGTGTGGCAGTATCAACGTCTTCTACTACTTCAAGAACGTGAAGTGGGCTGGGATCCGCGGGGACTTGGAGAACCTGAGCGGCAAGGTCGCGGCACTGACGCGTGAGTGCGAGGCCCTGCAGACACAGATCAACTCGATGCAGGAGACGCGCGGTGATTTCAAGGGCAAGAAACAGCTGCTGCTAAGGCAGAAGGAGTTGGAGCGGCAGGTAGCGTCGAAGAAACTGGAGATATCAAAGTTGAGAAAGACCAGGTGGACACCAGATGATATAGCTAACAAGACGAAAGAGTTTCAAAGCACGAAAGCCCAGTTGGAATCGCTGGCGGACAACATCGAGATCCTGGTCGACTACCTTTGCAAGAAATGCCAAGTGGAGCCAAGCGCCATACGGCAAGAGTTTGCTATCCCAGAAGAGTTTTGCAGCGCCTATACGCTTTAATGCGGAAGAACGCTATAACATACGCATCAGCTACACAGTATTGCATTTAGCTTTCCATTCAAACGACAGAAGATTGTGAATTTGTATTACGTATTATTTATTATAACGATTATTATGCGTTGTATTGGAGGGGAAGGGACCGAGCAGGTTATACGAAACACAACATTCCTGCACATTATGAGACCAAAAAATTTAGTAACAACGATCCCGAACCCATTCCAACACTATATTCCCGAGCGTTGCTAACTTGAAGAAAGAGAGAGAAAAAACAAAACCGGCTTGCATTATCAAAGATCGTGTGGTGCTAAACCTGCACCTGTCTCATCAGTTTGTAGTGCTCTTGGATGTCCTCCTCTTTGTAACTTTCTTCTGACACGAGTTTTCGTTACTGTGCGTCTTGATATGCTGGTTCAAGTTATCCGATCTGCTGAAGTTTTTACCGCAGATGGGACAACCAAACCGCTTCTCACCAACGTGCAACGATAAGATGTGTCTTTTCAGGTGCTCCTGCCTCTTAAATTTCCTTGGACAGTACTTGCACCCAAACTGTTTGCTTGGGTCATCGACGAGCGAGGGCTTACGGCCTCTAGTCTTTGGGATAGAGTTACCGTTGTTCAACACCTCCGAGGGCTTCAAATTTGGAATGCTGTTCGCACGAACCACCTTAGGCGCTATGTATGTCGACTTCTTGGACGCACCAAGACTCATCAATGAAGTATACGACGCAGACGAGCTCACTGGAGTGAGACACGACAAGCTCGCACCTCCACCCTCCACTTTCACTTTACCATCCACCGTGGTTACATTCAGCTTGTTACTTTGCTGTACCGGCGTGCTATTCGTAGTGCTGTCAGAAGTGGAACCTGTTGCACAATATGCAATTGGTGACTGGCATACAGTAGAAGATAAAACTGATGATAGTGCGGGTGGGTAGTCTGGTAGTGAAAGCATCAAATCTTTGACCTTTTCCGTGTTCAGCGTCTTCAGTGGCTTTTGATACGCGGTGACGAAATCGGTTGATAGCGGGTCGCTGTCTTGAATGAATGTCGACATTGGCGATGTTGCTGCGCTGATCAGGGACTCCGGCAACCCATCTGAGTCCAAGTTGTTCTCACTCGAAGCAGAGTTCTGTTCGGTGCCAATCGTGGGGATACTGATCAACTTACTCTCCTCTAGATCTCCTAAAGCATCTTTAAACACTTTACCGTTAGTTGTGTTATTTTGGTTGTCACGGATATCAGGGAAGCTTTCCAACAGCGCTTGCAAATTCAAGTTCAAATCTATATAATCAAATTCGGACTCGTAATAAGCAGGGTTCATGATACTGTAGTTAGCGATCGAGGCTCTTCTCTGTAACGAGTGTGGAGGCTTAACGCGTGAATTCTTGGTTACCTTCCCGACTTTGGTCTCGGCCGGTTTCAGGACTTCTGACGCATGTCTAGATAAAGCAGGGACGCTCGATGCGTATGCGTTCGCGGCAGCGGCTTGAGAATGGTCTAAGTTCAAGAAATCATCCAGAATCATTTCGTTACAGTTCGTGACGTAGCCTTGGTAAAAGTTCTCGGATTCGTGTGAAATATCATCGGCGTTCCCCAAATCCAGGTTTTCAGGAAGCAATGTTGAATCAGACTCTGTCGTAAATTCAAAATTCTTGGGTGTGCCCAGAGTAGGGGACAAATCGGATCTTTTTTCGTTCAGCATGTTCATCCCGAAAACTAGGTCAAAATCTTGTTGCATGGACATCGTATATGGGTTATTTTACTATTCTATTTAATCCGATGGACTGTTTTATACGTCAATGATTGTAATTGTAGAAAACAGTGCCGTGAAAAAAAAAGGACTTGATTTTTTGTTCAGATGTATTGACTAATTTATTATTAATACAATATTGACACTCAACGATTCTTAAGGTAAAAGAAGGGAAAGTGATAAAAATGAACGACAGTGATTTAACGAGAATATGTATGAAAAGGTAATCAGGATTTCGCTGTGACCCGAAAATAAGAAACATCGAGAAGCCGATGAAAGTTTAGTTTTCCTTCATGCCATATATATATATATATCCACGTACGTCGATTTAGATATTCTATGAAAGGAATTCTTCTAGTATTCAGTACAGTGAACTGAAATTACCGTATCTGTGAAATTTTTCTTATGCATGCATGCAGGATTTGTTTGTCTCCCTCCCCTCGCTCGTCAACAGAAGTGGTATGGCTATTGTGCTTGAAATTTCATCATCCCAATCTATCCTTCGAGAGAAACCAAGAAAATCTCTGGGATTACAAAGAAAAAAGGAAAAAAAAAGAAAGGAAAAAAACAAAACATAATAAGCTTTTTCATTACGCAACGCGGGTTGGAAAAGAACCTAAAACTTTTTTGGCCGGAAGAATACAGTGATAGTGGGCAAACGGACTTTTCACAGAAAAACACTGGAGATTCCGTGCTTCCAGATTTGATCTTACAGAGGACGTAACCCTAGAAGACACCGTGGGTGAACGGAAGACATTTGCCGCAAAGGCGGAGCGGGAAACAATGGGAACACGCACTGTAGTCAACTTCTTGGCCCCGCTCCACTTCCGTCTCTAGTTCCGCTTGCACGCTTACGTGTCTATTTCCGTGTCCGTTTTTGTAGCGTGACTTAAACGGAACAAAAAGGTCCGCTTCCGTCTCCGTTCTCTGTTCTTTTTTGGAACAATGGGCGGAGCACTTTACTCATTTTTTTTCCTTCTCTTCTCGTTTCTTCTTCTGCATTTTCTTGCTCTCTTGTGTTTGGCCCCCTTTCTTCTTTCTCTGCAAGAGCAGAGAAACATCTGCAAAGAAATGGAGGGGTAGAATGTGAGTTCGAAGGCTAAACAATGGGAACTCCTATGCATTTACATAACAAAGAACCCCAAAGAGTCCAGGTGTTTTTCACTGACTAACAGACACACCCGCCTGTTCTCGGCTCGGCATGGTGTGGTGTCTCGCATACGAAGGAGAATGCTCCTTGGCGTAGGTATCCGTACAAAGTTTTTAGCTACTACGAGGAGGCACATACCAGAAATCGACGCAAGCGTACGTAATACGGCCACCGAACGAAAGTAGTCCGTTTTCGTACAGTGAAGTTTTTAACTGGGTGCATGGCCTTCAGAGACGCAGTTTATCGGTTTTTTGACTTTTTTTTTTCGTTCTTTCGATCTAACCCCTTGCCCGAGAACACGGGAACGGCGAGTGCAGTACAAGGAAATGCAGAAATATGCACACACAGGAGCAAGAAGGGAGACCCTACTTGTCAAACGAAAAATGTTGAAAGGAAACTGGTTTCCGTAACCTACAGGGTACAGCGGTGCTGGATGCATATGTTTCCTCCCATGTACAGCCAGCGTGTTTGCTTGTTTGCTTGCCCTCTCAAGGGAGTTTAGTAAAAGAGAAATTTTCGGGGGCGATGGGATCTGTTTTTGCTGATATCTCGCAGATGTTCAACACTTTTTCGAAAACGCGGCAAATGAAGGGGGGGGATTCGGGCTCAGACTAAAAAAAAAGCCGGGCTTGCTCCATCGAGAACCTCTATTGTCACTCTATGCTTCTCTTCTTGATTGTCTTGCGCGGAGGGCTATTGTAAAATCTTGCTTACTTTTACGAGGAGTGACTTTTTTGAAACTCCCGTCTCAACCCCCTCCCCCCTCCCCACTCGCTTTGTGCCAAACCACTCGCTTACCAAGCAAGCTTACTCAGAAAGAGATTGATAATTCTGGGTATTACGTCTCTCCAGAAACTACCGCACAACCGCTCTTGTCACACACACATTCTCCCGTCACGAACGATTCCAAAGGACAAGAGGGGAGTATGCTGACCCTTCTCCCGATTGGGACACGAGACACAAACGCACTGCTCTGGCAATCGGGATTACAAGAAAATGCAACAGAGAACGGGTTCAACAACAGTCCACCCCCTCCCCCTCTCCAACAAGAGATTGCTAACGTTTCCCGCACGGGGTTTTTTCAAGCGGGAACAGAAGAAGAAAAAGAAGAACAGATATCCTCATCATATTTTCGAGTTCTGATCACCCACGCAGAGCACGTGGCGGTGGTCACAGAAAAAGCTGCACAGAGATGGCCCCCCGTTGACAAGTCTGGGAACTATCTTTTGGTTTCAACAATAGGATGAGGTAGGCAAACGTAAGGAAGGGAGGGGCTAGAAGGACAATAGAGACCTGCACTGATACAGCATCAGATAACTGGGCGTCAGAATGTCGTCCCTGCTGTGGAGTAAGGTATTATTACGGGCCTCGTTTCTTCCGTGAATACTTCCGTGGCGGAGCTATCCGTAAAGAGTCACGCACCTCTATACGTGGGGTGACATAATATTTTAGACTTTTCTGTTTTTTCCTACCCGTGTTTTTTTGTTCATTTCCCACTGCTGGAACTTCCTGTCAGTGTGCGCGCGGATCTCCCCTTTGAGGATATACTCCCTGCGAGTTGCTCACAAGACGCGGATAAATGCGGCCTTTTGGAAATGCATGAATTAATGCGTTGAGGTAAAGAATTGAAGGAACGCTTAGCTAACCCGCGTAAGATGATGTTAAAAAGTTCAATCCCCCCTCACCGAGAGGGGTTGCTTCCCGAGCACGGGGTCCCACAGTTGCGATTACACACTTGCATTCCCCCCGCTACCCCTCCCCCAAGTTGGGCGCGGCCCATGTTCACTGCAGGACGTCTTTTTTGAAGCTTGTTGATGGTTCGGTCGTTGTGGTGGAAATGTTTGCCCGGGTTTATCGTCCAAGGACAAAAGGTAAGGAAAGCGGTGCTGGTCTTGCTATCGATCTCCGCAGAGCGATTCGAGGGTGGGACTAACTGTACATACGTGCGATGACCTAACCATGACATCAAATACACCGAGTCTCTGACTAAAAGTTTCAAGATGCAATATTAAAAATAGTCAAAAAGATCAAACTCTAACTTACATGTTGGGGATGGTGTGAGGGGGAGCGTGTGCCAAGTTAACAACGGTTGTTTCGAATCGCGTTAACCCCAAGGTGGTAAACAAACTCCTGTCAGATTCCGTTGATGCAGCGATGAGCAGCACGTTAGGCGTTCTGTTACCCTACACTAACGCCTTATCTAGGTGTGCAGGGTATTCACGGAGAAATCCGTCTACGGTCAGAGATTTGGTGCATGGATGGGAAGCAATTGGAAAACGGATGCCATATCGTCGATCAACGTGGTGTATCATCAAAGTACTCTTTGCAACACTTTAAAGATCAGGCTGGATAAGTTGTAGGTGAGCAGGTCGGTATGGTGAAAACACAGAGTATACTGTTCGTTCAAGATCCCAATGAGGAATCGGAGCTTTTGAGCTCTGACATTGTGAAGGAAAACTACAACCTTCTCAGGCACAAACTTACTTCTAAGGATGCGTTCTTGAAATTCATGGAGGAACACAGAAAACAGAACATCACTGCGATATACGGAGGATTCCCAGCGTTCCGTTCAATTGGCGGGCTCACGAGAGATATCATCGAGCACGCTGCTTTCTACTCAACTGTGCGCTGCGTCGCTCTATGTTCGCGCGGCGTGGACGGTGTTGACCAGGAGGCGCTCCTGGAGAGGGGGATCCAACTGTTCAATTACCAAGACAGCGAACCCGATGCCATGGTCAGTGGTGCGAAGCAGGATCTCGTCGGTAACGAGGTCGCTGACTGTGCCCTGTGGCATGTCCTGGAGGGGTTCCGTAAGTTTTCCCTACTGATGACGCAGATGCGGGCGACAAAGGATACGATCCTCGGTAGGGCAGTCGTTGCTGGGATCCCCAGGGACCAAATGCGGTTTGCGTTTGGCCACGAGCTGCTCAAAGGAAAGTACGTGGAGAGTCCACGCGGGAAGAAATGTTTGATCTTGGGGCTTGGGAACATCGGCAAACAGATCGGGGTGAAGTTACAATACGGACTCGGGATGGAGGTCCACTACGCGAAGCGGACCGAGGACAGCGAGGTGAAAGATACGTACGGGTGGCAGTTCCACGGGATGGACTCGCTTCTACAAGTGCTGCCACAGTTCCACGCCATTGTGGTCGCCCTACCGGGGAGCCCTGAGACAGATGGACTGATCAACGGGGAATTCTTGTCCCATTGCAAGAGTGGGGAACTCATCCTTGTGAACATCGGAAGAGCAGCGATCCTCGACATGGACGCCGTGACGTCAGCCATAGATAACGGCACGATAAGACACTTTGGGACGGACGTCTACAGCGCGGAACCCGCGGTGGACGCCCTGGTATTACAGGACGAGTACAACACGACGGGCACCCCACACGTCGGGAGCGGCACGGTCGAGGTATTCGCGCAAGCGTGTGAGACGGCGCTAGCAAACATTATCCGAACCACACTCCCTGCGTAATACCTTATAACCACCCCAGGTGGCTTCGTTCATTCTTTTACAGTTTCTTTGATACAACTACATAACCAAGAACTTTTACTCTCAGTATAGTCACCCCACATGGAGGACACCCCGACTGCACTGGAACGGTACGGGGTGTGGCTACTGAACTGTACGAGAGTCAAGACAAGCAACGGCGACACCCCATGTTCCTCTGCTGTTCATAGGGAAGGAACGTACTGATATTCTATTTTTCCGGAAAAAGAAATTTCTTTGCACTTTTAAAGTTCAGTTTTTCCGAAATCTGTGAAAAATTATTGAGTCACCGCATTGGAAGGATCCCGAGGCCTGCGACGCAGGGTGTCTTGCGTTGCAGCAACTGTGCAGCGGTGTCATCTGCAGGGGCTATAAGAGTGGGCACGCACAGCACGGTCACTGGGAATCATTCTTTCTTTGGTTTAGCAGGCTCAGTCTACCGAAAAATCTTGTGAGATGGGCAAGAAGAGTGGTGATATTATCGTGGAGGAGTGTGTCGAAGTTGGCTCTGAGTCGAGGCCCGTTGAGGGTGTTGTGACGCGGGAGCATTTGGAGGAGTCGCCGGTCCAAAGCGAAGGGTTGGTAAAGCGTGCATGCAGAAAGCTCGAAGGTTTGTCGCGGCGGATCGATGCGCTCGGGGTGGAGACCACTGGGATCGAGCGGATCGAGCCCTACGAACGTGGGTCTGCTGGGCGCCAGTTTGTGCAAGTAGCCGGGTTCTTCCTGAGCGCAACGGGCGGGCTATCGTCGATGTCATCTTTCCTGCTGGGCCCGCTCTTGTTTGGGCTTGGGTTCAAAGAGTGTCTCACTTCCGGGCTTGTTTCGATGGTCATTGGGTGTCTTGTGGCCGCGTACTGCTCGATTATGGGTCCACAGTCTGGGTGTCGGCAGATGGTTACAGCGAGGTACCTTTTCGGGTGGACTTTTGTGAAGTTGCCCGCGTTGGCGTCCATTCTCGGGGTGCTCGGATGGGCTGTGGTGAATTGTGTCGTTGGTGGGGAGATGCTTGCTGCAATCTCGAACGGTAAAGTTCCGATTGCCGTTGGCGTTGTGATTGTGATGGTGTGTTCGTTTTTTGTCGCGGTATTTGGTATTAAGCAAGTATTGAAAGTTGAGACGCTGATTTCTGTACCCGTACTGACAACGTTCCTTCTACTGTACATCTGTGCAAGTGACAAGTACAAGTACGTGTCAGTGTACAACACGGATAGTATGCCGCGGTTGGAATTGAAGGGCAACTGGCTGAATTTCTTCACGCTGTGCTACAGTATCACGTCGACGTGGGGGTCGATCACGTCCGATTACTACATCTTGTTCCCGGAGTACACGCCCAAGTGGCAGGTATTTACGTTAACTTTCCTGGGGACCGCTGTACCTACGCTCTTTGTGGGTGTTCTCGGGTTACTACTATCGAGCGCTGCAGTGTCGTATGAACCTTGGCAGGCAAGCTACGACAAGCACGGGATGGGTGGACTGCTATGGTCTGGGTTCTCCCGGTGGGGCGGGTTTGGCCGGTTTCTTGTCGTTGTGTTGCTTTTGAGTCTTGTCTCTAACAACATCATCAACACGTACTCTGCAGCGTTCTCGATCCAGTTATCCAGTGTACACGCTGCACGGATCCCGCGGTGGTTCTGGTGTATTGTATGCACCGCGGTGTACTTCGTCGCTGCACTTGTCGGACGCAACCACTTCAGCACAATCCTGGGGAACTTTTTGCCCATGATCGGGTACTGGCTGAGCATGTACTTCATGTTGCTTCTCGAGGAGAACGAGCTGTTCAGGCGTTGGTTCCTGCATCTCTACACGCTGGAGTTCCCCGGAGGCCCGGAGTCCACCACAACTACAACTACCAAGACTGCTATTGCGGTGACCCCACGGAGCGTTGACGAGTGGAAACGTCGCCACCGCAGCGCGCAGGGACACCGGTACAACTGGGACCGTTGGAACGACCAGTCCGTACTGACGCACGGGTACGCGGCCACGTTTGCGTTCGTGTGCGGGATCGCGGGCGTCGTCGTCGGGATGGCGCAGGCGTACTGGATCGGGCCCGTCGCGCGCCATTTTGGACCCGAGGGAGGAGACATAGCGATGTGGCTCGCGATGGGCATCTCTGGTATCGTGTACCCGCCCTGTCGGTACCTCGAGCTGCGCCGGTTCGGCAGGTGACTCGCCATGTACCACTGAGACACCGACATGCTACCGCCGTGCGCCTCTTCTTCGCCCAATGAAATTCGCGGGAAATACTGCAAGAAAAATAATTACCACGCTATTAGCGGTGTTTGTTGTATATAACAAGTCGTTGATGGGCAGGGGGAGGGGAACCGTAGCAGTGCGTTACAGCTAGGGCTGTTGAGTGAGTGCCGGACACACTCAGAGTGATATAGAATAATAAAGTATGCTATCTTGTGTAACGAGGAGATTTGCGATGCGTGCCCCTCGTATTGGGCAGCGGACGCTGTGCAGTTCGCGGTTACTGTGGGAACAAGCGAAGCCGCCCGTGAGGAAGACTATGGCGAGGACACTCGCTGAGGTGGACGGTGAGGAGACTTTGGTGGGTCCCGGTGCGCGGCCGGGGACTGTCCCCACCGACTTGGAGCAAGCTACTGGGCTGGAGCGTCTGGAGTTGCTCGGGAAGCTGGAGGGGATCGACGTGTTCGACACGAAGCCGCTCGACGCGTCGCGGACGGGCACGCTCGCGGACCCGATCCTCGTCGAGTCGTACGACGACTACCGGTACGTCGGGTGCACTGGGAGCCCCGCAGGGTCGCACACCGTGATGTGGCTGAAACCGACCGTGGGCCAGGTGGCGCGCTGTTGGGAGTGCGGGTCCGTGTACAAGCTGAACCCCGTGGGTGTGCCAGATCCTAGCCACAGCCATTGACCCGCGGGGGACCGACCCAGACGGCCGGGGTGTTTGTATGTGTGTGTATCCCAGTTAATAAGCGCGAAACATCGCGAGCGACGACGAACTGCAAAATTTTGTTATAAAAAAAAATGAGGAAAGAAGAAGAGGAAGACGGGGGACATGAAGGGACTTGGAAGGTTGGGACAGAGGAAGGAACGGTAGCAGTGGGTTGAGACACGAGTGAGAGTGAGTGCGGCGTGTTTGTGAAGGCATAGGTTTATTTAAGTGCCTTTTTCTTTGCTTCTTCGTTTTTTTCTGCTAGGTGTCGTTGGTATTTAGGTGCTTTGTTATTCCCCTTATTTTTATTCTGAGGGAAAACTGGAGTGGTGATTCCCTTGAGAGATGGGCAGTGGGAGTTTCAATTTTAAGTTTAGTCAATGCTTTGGGGATAAGGCAGATATCGTGGTGACGGAGGCGGATATCATCACGTCTGTCGAGTACGACGCCTCGGGGGACTTCCTCGCGACGGGGGACAAAGGCGGGCGCGTCGTGCTCTTCGAGCGCAACAGGAGCAGTAAACACTGCGAGTACAAGTTTCTTACGGAGTTCCAGTCGCACGACGCAGAGTTTGACTACTTAAAGTCGTTGGAGATAGAGGAGAAGATTAACCATATTAAGTGGCTCAGGCCCATACAGAGGTCGCATTTCCTGCTCAGCACAAACGACAAGACTATCAAGCTGTGGAAAATCTACGAGAAGAATATAAAGCTCGTGAACTCTAATAATTTGGAGGAGAGACCCGGTGCCGGGGGTGCCGCGACGCAACGCCGCAGGAATAAAGTGTTGTTGTCCATGCAGAATTTAAAGCTGCCGCAGATGGCGCAGCACGATAAGATCATTGCGGCGACCCCGAAGCGGGTCTACGCGAACGCGCACACGTACCACATCAATTCTATATCCCCCAACTCAGACCAAGAGACGTTTCTCAGCGCAGACGACTTGCGTATCAACCTCTGGAATTACGATAAGCCGGACCAGAGCTTCAATGTCGTCGACATCAAACCTGCGAACATGGAGGAACTTACAGAGGTCATCACGAGCGCGTGCTTCCACCCAGTCGACTGTAACCACTTCATGCATTCCTCGTCAAAGGGCACGATCAAGCTCTGCGACATGCGGCAGAACGCACTGTGCGATAACAGGGCAATGACCTTCGAGGAGTACACCAACCCGATAAACCACAACTTCTTCACGGAGATCACGTCCTCGATCTCGGACATCAAGTTCAGCCCGAACGGCAGGTACATCGCCGCGAGGGACTACCTGACGGTCAAGATCTGGGACATCAACATGAACAGCAAGCCAGTCAAGACCATAAACATCCACGACCAATTGAAGGACAGGCTCAGCGACACGTACGAGAACGACGCCATCTTCGACAAGTTCGAGGTCAATTTCAGTGGAGACAGCCGCAGCGTCATGACGGGCTCTTACAACAACAACTTCATGATATACCCGAACGTGATAGCAGCGGGCGATGGAGACCACCCGGTAGTGGAAACGTTCGATGCCGCGAGCGCATCCAGCAAGCAGAAGCAGGCGAAACCCGCGGTGCAGCAGGACGGGGACGAGACGACGGCGGAGCCCGAGGAGATCGTTCTGCAGGCAGATAAGACTGCGTTCCGGAACAAGCAGTTTGGGTCGATCCAGCAGCGGTCCGCGCGCACGAAAGAGTGGGGGGACGACATAGACTTCAAGAAGAGCATACTGCATTTCTCGTGGCACCCGCGGGAGAACAGCCTCGCCATCGCGGCTACGAACAACCTGTTCATATTCTCCGCGCTGTGAAACTGTCCCGCACTACATACGTTTACTTACCATGTTCCCTGCACATATATCAAACTAATACAACGCACACAGGTCGAAAGAGAGAATGAATATTCAGTTAACATACACATATACCTAATAGATAGTGGGGGTGGCTCAATCGTGCTCGATGTGCCTGTTGACTATAGGGTTCCAGAAAAGAGACTTGTCGCCGTTCCCCCAGAAGAAGGGCTTATGCCTCTGGTTCATAAACTCGTAATCGTGAGGCCAGTCCTCGTCCGGAACGTGTGCCAGATGTTTCCGGTGTTCCGCGTGTTCCTTCTCCACGAAGTACGTGTTCACGGCAGTGATCAGAATCGCAGGCGCGGCAGCCCACAGCGCGATCTTAAACCACAAGTCGGAAGTGCCCTTTGCGTGAGTCTGCGTCGCCTGAAGGCTCTCCCGGAACGCCTTCGCGGCCACGGCGTCAGGAGCGCCAAAAGCTGGCTTCAAAGCGTAGCTGGGCAGCTTCCCACCCGTAGTGTACCTCCGTACTATACTCGATCTCGCAAGCAGTTTATTCATAGTTGTTGTGTTGTGTTGTGTGTGATGATGTGATGATATGAGGTGCTTCGAGGGGTTGAATTTAAACGTTTTTTTATATTTTTTTTCTGAGGCGAAAAATCCGTTTTGCCGCTATTGGCGGAGGGTCACGTGGTGCCGGTGTCTGGGTGTCACGTGCGGGTGTCAAGCCTTCAGACCTGTAGTGCTAACTTGGAATGTGACAGATGCCCATTGTACAGGTGATAAGATGTGCTGAAATGAACAGGTGTCTCTGATGTGACTAGTATCTTGCAACAATTTCAAAAGGGCCCTGCCTCTTTGGGAGAACACATGAAAAACCCAAATTTTTTCAAGAAGATTCAAACTTTGACTGGAGCTGGTATTATCACATCGCGTCGCACACAACTGGACCAGTCAGTTTAAACAACCATTTGCCCTTCTGTGTAAAATTGAACTCGAAAGCTCAGAGCTATTTTAGTTTCCTTCTTTTTTTGATGCAATGTATTGATAAACTCCTTGAACTTTAGATAACGTTCCTTCCACTGTACATCTGTGCAAGTGACAGGTATAACACGGATAATATGCCGCAATTGGCGTGTAGTTCTTTAAGATTCGCCATTTCAATGGAACGCTTAGTGGCATAATAGTACTTATCGGCTGTCATGGAGGGGTCGGGTCGTAAGGTAGTGGCTGTACGAGTTTTCTCGCAAATTTTATTGGATGAGCGGGCTTTGCCTCTGGTCATCGTGGGTAGTTAATAGTAAGTTTAAAATTGGCGTGCTAGTAAGTGGAATGTCAAAATTCGATAAACCATTGAAATGGCGATTCTTAGATTATCACATATCCATGAGCCTGAAATCAAGACTGCCATGAAAAAGAGCTATTCAAAGAAGCTTCGAAAACTTTGTTCAGTAGGGGTGTATGTATATTTTAACACATGTTTCAATGAACACCTAGTGATTGTCGTTTAAGCTCGGAAACTTCCCCTTCCAGTTGTAGGTAACAGATGCTCACAGACTCCTGACGTGATGTCGATAGGCACTGGGCATCACGTGGTTTTCTTTCTCTTGTCGGTGTTCCCCTGATGTAAAAATTAACACGATTTTACTATATTAAAGTAATAAAGATTTGCGACGATGGTTATATATGGGTATTATACGTATAGATATGCCGTATTTCAGTTTGATGCAAAGGGGCGATGGTCTCTTGGACGACCACACCTGTGGTCTCTCCGTGGGTCCCGTGGGTCCCGCGGCTGGTCCGCGACTTGCTCGCGGTACCTCTCTTTCACATCTAGCTCATGGATCCGAGTTCCTGTCAATTGGTTGCCAATCGTGAACCATCCGGGGCGGATGTTGTGGTCCCTACCGAAGATCTCCAGTTTCCGCGCGTGCGGGCCCACGAGCCGCTCGATGATCCCGTACAGCTCGTCCGGCTTGCGACTGGTCTCCCTCGTGGTCGAGACAATGACGTCGATGTCGATGTGCCGGTTCAGCCAGTGAGGATGCGCCTTCACGCCAACGAGCAAGTGTTCCTTCGAGTGGTTTAGCCAGTGGCCCGTGCGGCCAGTCACAATGGTACGCCCGAGCTGGTTTGTCTTGATCCAGGATACCTCGTTGACGACCTCGTACCCCCATTTGGCGAGCGACTCCTTCCCAAGCTCTAGTGCACGGCCTGTGACCCACAGAAAAAGCACACCTTCGTCCTGCAGTTGGTCGAGGGGCAACTCGAGAAGCTCGACATCGTTGCAGGTACCGTAGGGCAAGTTCATGTGGATATTCCACGCTGGGTCAGCAACGACGACAGAGAATTTGCCCAGCACGCTGAAGTCAAACTTCCGCACGTCGCATTGGATCCATTGCGGGGGTAACGGTTCCTTGCATTGGACGGAGCAGCAGTACCCGTGCGTGTACAGGGGAGGAACCGCCGCAGAGGTATTTGCTGCGGCCCGTTCGCTGGCCAATTGCAAAGCTGACTCCGGGATGTACTGCAGGTAATGGAGATACCTACAAGAGTTCAGCTTATGGCATGTGTCCAAGTAAGAACAGTCTCCGAGCGTGACGTCCGTCTGCGGTTTTAAGTTCGGGATGAAGTGTATGTGCGTCTCCAAACACTGCACGAACTGAGGGTTGTGCTGTTCCGCTTTGGTCAGTTTCGACCACTGCATGGAGACCACCTTGTTGTTGACAATGTACGCGAGACCCGTTAGCAACCGCGCGTGCTCGGGATCACCACACACGGAGATGTACTCCTCAAACCGCGTTGTGTACTTGGCACGCTCCCTCGCCAGTTGGAAACTCACGGGTTCACTCTGCAGGATGTGGTCCAACTTCGCGGACAGTACCTTCACCAACGGCGCAGTATATTCGTCGGCGGCCCTCGCATCCTTATCGAAGTCCAATGCGTCCATGAGCCTGTCCAGCAACGGCGTTTGCTCGTCAAACAGCGTTTCAGCATCATCATCATCGGAGGCATCAACAGTATCATCATGACAATCAACTCTAGCGCCACGGCCACTGTCCTGCAGCAGCTGGCCCTCCAGGATCTGCAGTGCAAACGTATCGATGAACTCAATGACCCACTCGGTCCCCTGCAACTCCCTGGTCTCCACCAGCACCACCGCATCGCCAGATACCTGCGAGATCGTCCTGACACACTCGAGAAACTCGTCAAACGGCGCGGGCAGCTTCTGCTTGTTCATCACGTACAGCGAGTGCACGTCCCTGAGCCGCCCGTCCAACGGTTTAGCAAGCAACAGCGCGCTGTTCTCGCCCAAAAACCGCACCACGTCAACATCCGCGTCTACTGGTCCCACCATCGTCACCGCTGTGTCAACGCCGCTCTCTCCGTGTCCCTGGACCTCTCTTTCACCTTTCACCGTGTTAGATCTCTTCCGGTTCTTCTCGTTATCACTTCGCAATACATTTTTGCAGTGACAGGTGGCACAAGAGACTGACTGTGACGCTACTTCCAGATCACCAGAGAGTGTAACAGTCATGTATATATACACAGTGGACTGTTCTGCAGGCGGTCGTCAACGTGTTTCACAAGTGTAGCAAGTTATACAACTCTACGTAACTAGTTAACAACCCCGATCTCCACGGCACTTCAAACGGGGATAACTCGCCCTATAGCGACCGGATCACCTCGTGGCAAAGACCAAACCGCATTGTCTCTCTGGACCCGCTCCAACTGAATTAACTATAGACGCGGAACCGAACTACATTGGGGGACACCGGCACAGTTCGTCTTGTTCAGTTGAACATCGAGTATTTATTTTGTGTCACAAAAAACTCGTTTTGAAACTTCGTCAAACGACTTCTCACCAACTTCCACTACTTTGAACAACCACATCCCAGAGCTGTACCGTGTTTGTGATGGATGAGGGGACGTTTACTTACGACAGGAAAACTGCGGACTTGCTGCCGCAGTTTGAGCTTGGTGCGGCGCGGCCCCTACGGGTGTCGTACCATTTCAATCCGAAGGTGTCGCACTACCACTACGGCGTGAAGCACCCTATGAAGCCGTTCCGGCTGATGCTGACTGACCATTTGGTGTCTGGGTACGGTATGCACAAAGTGATGGACCTGTACGAGACGCGCGCTGCGACCAACGACGAACTTACGGAGTTTCACACGGAGGATTACGTGCACTTCTTGCAGAAAGTGTCGCCGGACAACTTGGGTAAACTGCCGCGCGGGACGCTCGAGAAGTTCAACATCGGAGACGACTGTCCCATTTTCCAGAACCTGTATGACTACGCGACGCTGTACACGGGGGCGTCGCTCGATGCCACGCGGAAACTGATCAATGGGCAGAGCGATATTGCGATCAATTGGTCCGGCGGGTTGCATCACGCGAAGAAGAACAGCCCGTCAGGGTTCTGTTACGTTAACGACATTGTGCTCTCCATTGTGAACCTGCTGCGATACCACCCTCGCGTGCTCTACATTGACATCGACCTCCACCATGGTGACGGTGTCCAGGAGGCGTTCTACACCACGGATAGGGTGTACACCATCTCCTTCCACAAATACAACGGCGATTTTTTTCCAGGAACGGGGGACATCGACGAGACAGGGTGCGACGCAGGTGAACGCTTCGCACTGAACGTGCCCCTTGAGGACGGGATAGACGACGATTCGTACATAAACCTGTTCAAATCCGTGATAGGCCCGCTCATCACCGCGTACAACCCAACGGTGATCATCCAACAGTGCGGTGCGGACTCCCTGGGACACGACAGGCTCGGGTGTTTTAATCTAAACATCAAGGCGCACGGCGAATGCGTCAAGTTCGTCAAATCTTTTGGGATCCCCATGCTCGTTGTAGGCGGCGGTGGATACACACCGAGAAATGTGTCCCGTCTTTGGGCCTATGAGACTGGGGTCCTCAACGATGTGATCCTGCCCAAGGATCTCCCGGAGGGACTTTCCTTCAAAAATTTCTTCGGACCCGACTACAGTCTGTACCCTGTCCTCGACGACCTTTACGAGAACAAAAACTCAAAAAAGTACCTAGAAGATACCAGGATACGGTGCCTCGAAAATATACGATACTTACAGGGTGCTCCGAGCGTACGCTGCGACGCAGACGTGATTCCCTCTCAGGATATCAGTGCACTGACTGAGGAGGAGGAAAAACAGATACAGGAAATGAACGAGGAACGCAACGATTTGTGGAGACTCGAACAAATGGAAAAGGACAGTAACAAGGTGGGAGAATTTGTATAACCCATGTATACGTGTTATGGAGACATTTGTGCGGTGTCATTCTGATTCATCGGCGATGGTGCCCCTCTCCGTGTAATATATTAATGACTCGTTACTACAGGCAACACAGTGCAGTGGAACACGCTTAATCTGACATTTGAGGGGGGTCGTGAAGCATGTGGACGGCCGTAACGTCCGAAACGTAAATAGACTTGCAAGGTATTTGTTTCGGTATCATTCGACACAATCTTCAGATGCCAAATCTCTGAATGAAGATACCAATCAAGAGCACGTTATATAACTACGTATACGTTGTAAAAGTAAATATCAAACTGGACTGCGCTTATTAATCAGTCATAATGACGTTCCCTAATTACAGATTCATCTGTTTCAAATTTGAAACTTTGGGTAAAATATGAACAATTTCAAGGTCTAATTTAAACAGACAGCGAAGAAATATATAAAAGAGAAAGAGAGAGCCAAGTAGAAACCGGTCTCATCTTGTTCAAACCAACGCTTTATCGACCCAATACCCGAGGACAGACTCGTGATGGATCCGAAACTTCGTAACACTCTTAAATGGATAACACAGATTCAACTGCTCGTTTTGCTATTCGGCATCTTGATAAAGATCACGGATAGGTATTTGCTGAACAGTATATGCTTCTGGGTGCTCCGATATCCCGATACAAGTGGGAACAACATTCTCTGGTGGCAACGGTTTTCTACCACAGAGAGACTCGGCTGGCGATTCATTGATTATGTTGAATCAAAGTGACCCTTCAGGCAAAACAGATATGAAACAAGCGGATACAAACCTAATCCAGCAGATATAGCAACGAACTTCAAACATGTGAAGGGCCCAATTTCCAGGAACAAAACCAGACGGAGTTGTTCGGTCACAAACATTGATACAAATAGTAATATGTATACATAATATACAGAATATAACAAAATGCTGAACGCAAAACGTTCACACAGCATCCGGGTTTAGTTCAACACCACCAACAGCCCAGATCTCAGTCTCATCCTCGAACCTGTCACTGTACAACGTTTCCGCATCACCACCGTCAGCGATTCTTTCTCTTTCAACGTTGGCTAGTCTCTTACCAACCCTCTTCGTGTAGTCACCAATGGACCTCAATTGAATCGTGGTGTTAGCCACAGTATCAACACTGGCAGTACCACCAGCAGATAACTGTTCAAACCACCCTTGGAATGTCTCCATGTCGGGCTCCTCAATCAGCTTGAATATGGCCAAATATGCCTTCTCTGCGGCAAGCTTGATTGGAATAACGGGATCACGCAGACAAGCAAACACAGATGGGCCCAAAATGTCCAAGTAAGGCTTGACACAAACATCAAATTTGAATCTTGCGACAGTTCTAGTGACTACCAAACATAGTCTTCTAGTATCACTAGAGTTGCTAACTGGCCGGATCATCGCAAGAGACAAAATGTTGGTCAACTTTGCGATATTTTCCTCAGAAAGAATTAGGACAGAATTGCACTCCACTTTCGACTTCGGAGACTTAGTCTCGTTAATCAGAAGCAGCATCTTACCAGCAGCAATAACACCGTTATCACTGAAGTAAACGTCAGAGGAGTTGATCGAGCTAATGATGTAATCAACAAAGTGACTCACCATTGATTCTTGGAAGATATGGCCTGGCGCATCGCTTAGGAAAGAGTTTACAGTCAAAATGGCGAACTTACCCGAGTTGCCCTCTAATGAAACATCCAAGACTTTGTCCTTCAAAATGTGTGCTGCCTCTTCGCTGGATAAGATCTCAGACAAAGAGCCAATTAACTTAGCATATGCAATGGCCATCTTATCGTTACTCACTAGCATTTCTTCTTCAACTAAGTTGACGATGTTTGATTTCGATGTTTCATTCAACTTCGAACCAGCTTTAGTAACAACTTCCAGCAAGGCCTTCAACATTGCTGTTTTGACACCCTCATCAGAGGTTTGCTTCGTACCACTGACCAACTCAATTACCAGTGGATCAACACGAGGTTGATACTCAATCAAGGTACCCAGTGCTTTAGCAGCACGCAAACGCAGGGTTTCATTGGTGGAATCAGATAAGGATTTCACAAATGTCCTTTGCAATTGAGGGATGAATGGTCTCAAAAATTGTGGGATCTTCATAAACAGAATATTCAATGCAAAGAGAATAGCAGCCTTGATATCACTGCTGAATCTTTCCCCAACAACACGAATTAGAGGACCTGTGATGACACTAACAAACGGTTTTAAATTAGCCGAAGGCGTCTTGGAAACAACGTCCGCAATCGCCAAAGCAGAGGCCTCACGCTCATCATTCGAACCATACATCAAACCATGCAAAAAGATTGGCAGAACACAGTTGGGGCCTCTTGGTAAGGTAAAGGCGGCCAAGTCACTGCGTGGAGTTCCGACCATCGCTAAGCTTTGTTTAGCTGGTTTAACTAATCTCTCCAACATAGCCTTGTCTTGCTTCTTCAGCAAAACAGTCAACGCATCACAATTACCCTTCACAACTCTTGGGTCCTTGTCATCCATAAACAATATAGCATTACTGACAAAGTCAGGAACATACACGTCCAAATTCAAAACTGTTTTTTCGAAGAAGTTTGGTAGGCGATCCAAAACTGCAATACGCTTTTCCATGTTTTCGTTCTTCAGCAAAGCCATTATCTGCTGCATCAGAGGATGCAACCCTTCTTCTTCTGTAACCGACAAGAATACCTTGTCCATAGCATTGTTCAAAGACTCACGCTCTTCTTCAGAGGTAGAAGAGACGATGGCATCGACTAACGAGTTTACTACAACCGACAAACGTTTGTACAGCGCTGAACCAGCAACTTCGGCTAACGACCCCAAGGCGGATGCTCTGAACGAGTCTATTGGTGGAGCCAGTAGGGTTGGAATCAAAACCGGGAAGATAACTTCTGATTTTGTGGACATAATGTCTTGAAGACCCAACAGAGCATTTTCCGACTTTTCGGAAGTACCCAGCATGTTCAAAAGGTAAGGAATGACCTCATCAATAGCAACCTTACCAGCAACCGTTTGGAATGCGTCAAAGGAGGCTGCAGCCGCCTGTCTGACCGACTTACTACTATCAATCAATGTTTGACGAATAATGTTGACAATGATTGGGAAGAACTCTTCCAAGGCATCTGTATTCGAAGATTCAATCAATTCATACAGCGCGATACAAACACCTTGTCTGGAATCAGGATTGGTGGCATCTGCCACTGACTCATCTAAAGTAGGTAGCAATTGAGACAGAGCATTCCCACCGACACGACGGACCATATCACCTAGTGTCTGAGCAGCAATGTTACGCAAAGAGCTAGACGAGGACGCCAAGTTAGTGACGATCATCACAGTCAAAGTTGGGAGAACCTCTCTGATAACACGAGGAGTATTTGGCACCAACGCCTTCCAGATATCAACAGTAGAAGCACGGACAATACCCGACGAGTCGTTTCTGCACACAAACAAGGCAGCCAAAACTCTGTCACGGCGGTCTTGACCCAGGATGTCAACAATCTTGTTTGAAACTTCTCCGTGATACTCACCATCTTCGTCAGAAAATTCATTTCTTGAAGAGATACCAGTAACCTGGAACAACAATTCTCCTGTTAGCTGAACAGAAGACAAACGGATCCGCTCATTTTCATCAAACATACCCCTCTCCAGTTCAGGTAACAGTAAGTCAATAGCCTTGGAGGCGTAATTCTTGACAAGCAATTTACCAGCTTTCAGCGCAGTGTCGCGAATATTTTCGTCAACGTCAGCAAGGCCAGCCAGAATGGGTTGAATAATTTGATTAATGTATGGGGCAAATTGAGCACCAAAGCAGATTGGGATAAATAACAACAAGGGCGCATAACCTTCTCTAACATACGAGCGGTAACTGGAAACCCCACTTAAGATTGTTGGCAACAGTTCTTCTAGCTTGGACAAACCTAAACCACTTATAACTTCAGCCAAAGCTTGAGCGGAACCCAAGCGATCACCCGCTTTTGTTTCGTCACTCAAAGTATCCAACAGACGAGGAATCAAATCTGGGAATTGCTCTTCACCTAATCTTTCCACTAAAGCACCAAGTGCACGAGCAGCTGTGGCTCTGGTATTTGGAACAGGATCTACCATAGCAATCTCTACTTCATCTATCAATTGCTGTAGATATGGCAATAAATCCTTTGTATCTACCAGAATAGCCATGTTCCCGACAATTTTACAGGCCTTTCTCTTGGTGTTTGCTGACCTTTCGTGCATACCACGATGAATAACATGGATGATCAAAGCCAAAGATGGCCCATCGATGTAATGAACAAACTGGGTCTGGATCAACGCATCCAATGCATCTTCCGTATACTTCGTAGGATCGCCAATGGCCTTGATAAGAACTGGAACCATTTGTTGGATTTCAGGGTTTCTGATAACTTCACCAAAACGTTTTAATGATTCGTCTGCAGCCTTACGAACCTCTTTATGTGAGTCGTTCAAGACACCAACGATCTGAGGAACAATGGTTGACAGAGATGCAGAAAGTTGCGTAGGATCCAAATACGCCATATTACCCAACAGTTCAACAGAACCCCTCTTCGTCCGCCATGCAATTTCATCCAAGTTTGAAATGGCCACTGGAATCAATTTTGTAACACCATAACTGGTAGTATGGGCCATAATGACCTTTGTTGCTTGAGCTGTTGCGTCACGGACTTCTGGAACAGAATCCCCAAGATTCTTCAAAATATTTGGCAATATTTCAATGATGTAGGGTTCAAAGTACTCCTCTAGAGATAGCGACAGATATTCGAATAAGTACGCAACAGATTGACGGCGTTTGGGTTCCTTCTTGTCTTCAGCGGCTTCGATTAAATTACGAATGATATCAAACTCAGACAAAGCCAGAATACCGTAACCTTTCACCAGACCCGCAATACCCCACGCGGCACCTTTTTTAACACTAGTAGGTAGGTTAGGATCTAGAAGTTTTGACATCAAATCGTTGATATGGCTTTCGACATTATCCCTAAATTGAGAAACCAACGGAGAAATACAAGCAGAAACCGCCTGCTGGACCTCTGAAGACGGAGTATCCAGCGTAGCTAATAGTCTATCAACGATGGTGTGGATTCTCGGGTCATCTTTTTGCAAATGCCTCGCTAACGTACCATACAAAATAATGACATTTTCTTTGATAGTCGTAGACGTTTTAGAAGTTAGGGATTGTTCAAAAATCGGAATCAGTTCCTCGGATTTTTCAGCTCCATGCAGAGCAATAACTTCAATCCCTGCTTCCTTCATTTCTTGACGAACTAGAGCCGAAGTGTCACCAAGAGGACCATCCTGAATCAGAAACTTGATAATATCTACCACATCTTCAGTGTCATCCTTCAAGCCGACACTTAGTTCCTTCAAAGCAATGGCTGCTGTACTTCTATCCTGCCACGTATCTTTACGGTCGGACGCACTGATAGTAACCAAACCGAACTCATCGATAACGTCTTCCAAGGGTTTGGCTTTCCCTTTGTAAAAATCCATGAGCATACCAATGCTGCTTTTCAGGAGTGCACTGTCCTCCTTTTCCAGAGCAAATGTGGCCGCGGCGTAAGCTCTAGCAACAAATAAACGAAGGCCACTATCATCCTTATCAAAGAAGTTTAACAAAGACTTTAACAGTTCTTCAGTGACAGTGAAGTGACTGAACTCCCAAATAAAATCAGCCAATTCACGGTTACCTGCATCCGATTCAAACCTACAGATGAAAACCTCAGGTGACCATTTCATGTACGGTTCAAGTTCAAATTCATTGTCCAAGGTCTCCAAAACAGTGGCGCGGACAAAGGGGTTGGGTGATAATAAATGCGATAATATGATAGCCAGATCGTCCTTAGTTGGGGATATTGAAATGCTTTGACATAATGCGTTGAAACAATCCTTGGCAAATTTTGCCTTGGAAGCCAGCCCCAACAAAGAGAGCAGAACACCAATAATGGGAACTCTAGGAATTGAGGAATCCTGGAACGCCTGTGCGTGAATTGAAATAATTTCCATAGCCAATAACAAATGTTCCTCTTCTTTGTCTTCTTCCACAAACTCTGTTCTGTGAACAGGCTTACTAGCGTTCTTCAGGGCGACTGCCATACCCTCGTGTAAGACGTTGATCAACAAAGGCAGCAAGTAGGTCAAGCTAATAGAATCTAGGGCATTTTGGTTAGCAACAAATTTTATTCTGAACAAAACTCTTGATACAAGTTCAGTTAGTGATTCTTGCATATAGTTTTCTGAAATGTTGGCCACTTTATGGACACGTAGAATTGCTAAACCAATGAATAATCTAGTACTATCTAGTCTGTCAGACACATTAGACGAGACATTCAAGAATGCATCATTGACTGCACCATCCACTAGCTTAGAAGATAGTTCGATCTGTGCCAACTCTAATAATTTGGTGATGGCAGTTGGAAACCATGTCTGTATACCGTTGTCCACCATGAGCGCGTCTTTACTCAAATAGTTGATCAACTGAATACCACGCTTGATTTTCGATACTGCAGCTGATATTTCAGATCTTATGGTCGATTCCTTTTTCAATTGTTCATTTACCAGAACCTGTTGTTCTTTGGTATATTTCTTAGCAGTCTTCATCGCTTGCTTCTTTTTTATGCTTTCTTCCCACTTTAGAGTTTCGTAGTCCTTGGAGTTTTTATCTGCCAGTTTGCTGGCCGTTTGTTTATCTACAACATCAATGACCATGGTTCCTTCTTCCCCTTTCCAGATTTCCAGATCGGTAGTGGTGTACTTGGTAATGTCTTTGGTTGCTAGATCAGATTCAATGGTCTTTACCAGTAATGGGGCCATTGCCTTAGGATTTACAAATGATGAGTAAGCCGCGGCCTTTAGTACACATTCGTACAGTGGTGTGCCATTCATACTGTTGTCGTTAGTAACAGCAAGAATACGCTCCATTATCTGAGATGAATTCTCTGCAATGATCATAGAGGGGTTCATTCCCGCATTGAGCACCAGCCCAGCCCATCCATTTTTCAGTTGGAATGGATATTGTGAAATAATTAACAACTGCACCAAAACTTCTTGCTGAGCTAGTTTATCGCTAACGGGGCATGAAATAGCGTTGAAAATTGGGGCACTAAACTTAAAAGCAACATTCTGTTCCGTCAAAGTTGATTTATTCACCTGAATTTTCTTTTCGAGCGATCTGACGACGCCTAAACCGACTAATTTGGGATTCCGTTCGAATGCCCGCCTCAATAGTTTAGCTGCATGAATACGATCATTATAGGGCAAAATTGTGGATAGAGTGGCATTGACATGGGAATCACCATAATAAAATTCAGCTGGCAGATTTTCTATTACACCGTGTATCTTTGAAGTTAGCTCTCCCATAGCTAGGGTTTCGACTCTATCAATGTACTCTGAACATGCCAAAATGCTATTGTGATCATGCTTATTTTGATTATTCATGGTTTCAGAGAAGAATTCCATTAAGCTTTCTGAGAAAACATCGAGCAGTTCAGCTGAGGCCTGAGAGCAGTGTTTTAAAAATGAGATCATCCATAATTTTTTCAGATTAACCTTCTTTTCATTTAGACCAGCCTTGATGGTTTTGTTAATTTCCTCAATCAAGTCAGGAAGAGAAAAGTAATGTGTGAAAAATGCATCTAGCAATAACGACAAAGCAGCTTCATTCGATTCCTTCAAAATATAATTGGACAGACCGGTGACTAGCTTGGAAGAAACTGTTTGAGAGTTGACTGGCACCTTGATAAGGATTTTCGAGGCCAGTGATTTATACTCTGCGTTTAAGTTCGCCTTGATATTCTTGAAAACTTCATCAACAAGTTTCTCCAAATCTGGTTCAGCCAGCTTTTGAGGTGGTGCATTCGACAATAACGCCACAATCGAATTCAAAGCAGCCATTTTCACAGGTTCCTTGGAACTTTTTAGGTTGGAAAATGTTTGAGTCATCAGTTTCGATGAAACAAAAATATTCAAGATATCAATCTTACCAAAATCCACTGCACTGTAAAACTCGGCAGCGATGTTAAAACCATTTTCTGGAGCTCTAAGAATACCTTTCTCAAGGTTTGGCAGGAATGAGGTTTTGAATAGCTCTTCATTGATAAACTCCTTAATAAATGGAGAAAGCGAGCTTTCTAAACAGGCAGTTGAAACTGGAGCCTTTCCGATGATAACTTCCTTCCCAATGAAGGCACAGTATTTCTCGACGTATTTTTCTTGTAACAAGTTGTATAGAGCAGGTTTCTTTTGAAGCAGTTGTAATGCTGCCTGGACAAGTGCACCAATATAAGTCACAACACCTGCAGGTGGGAATTTCGCTTTGATGCTTTCATCTAGCAAAATGTTCAACATAGTATCCATCGTCTTAGAGGTATCGTTTTCTCTGTCTAGAGTAAATACCAGGGACCGCCTCGTAGACTGAATTAAACTATGGCGAATCCTTGAATTGTGCTGGTTTCTTTTCTTGTGTAATTTTTTCGTTGACTCTTGATTGTCTAATACAGCTTCCACACCACCAGTAATAAAACAGTGGGCTTCTAAGAAGTTGGAGACGTGTGACTCGAGAGTAGTTTCATCTTGAGAAGCAAACTCCAAGAAGGAATTAATCCACTCCAACAAATTTAGATAACCAGCAACAGCTTTTACACCAACATGGGGGGACACCTGGTCTATGATAAACTGTAGGTAGATTTTGAAAAGTCTTGGTTCCAAGCGTAATATGTCTTTAAAAATGAGCATAACTACTTTCTTAGACGCGGTATCATTGTATGTTGCATATGTTTTTAGTAAAATAGAGGATATAAAGTTCAATTGACCAGCTTCCAAAGTTTCACTTTGAACCAGCATCTGCAACTTTTCCAAATAAGGGACTCTCTGAGTCACCTGCGAGGCATTGACCCTCGTACCTAATGTTAAGTTCACCTCCTCCCAAATAAGCATGGCTGGTATGGGGTATTAACGTTGGGCGACCGCGGTGTTGGTGTCAAATAAGTACCAGGTAAAGGAAGTTGGCATTGAATCTAAATAACTGCATTGAGTGAAAAAAAAATTGCTACTGTGTCAAACTCACAATCTGTCAAAATTTTTTTCTCGTTCGGAATGATTTATATATTACTGGGTACTTTACTGAACCGTGACGACCGATGGAGCAGTGGCCATCCTACCTACATGGCGAACTTAGCGCACCTATACCAGTAACTACAAATCACATCAATAATATATTATCTCAAAATATATAAAGTCGCAAGTTTATGTTTCGACATATTGTTACTAACAGCCTGGCAATTAAGAGTAAGGGTAACGTATCTTTTTCCGACTCACCATTTCTGAAACGGTAGCCATACATCCGTCACCATCCCATTGTCATCCACAACGAAATAGTACGGAAACTGGGCCATGACAATGCAGGCATGTTGTGGTAGAATTGCGATTTTAGTACCCAAAGCGAAATGCTCCGTAGTCGAACCCTCACACGGTTTCAGAATCCCATGTTCTTGCGAGACACGGTCCACATACCAATCAATATTGTAAGGTTTACTGTCAAGTACCTCATTCGCTTTGACACAAACACCATGACCCTTGTATTTGGAGGTCTCTCTCGTAAGTGCCATCACGCCAGTATTGGTTAAAATTTCGTTTCTTTCTTCATAATGGGAGACTACAGATCCCAGTACAAAACCCGCTATCTCATAATCTTTAATACAACCCGTTGAGAGCTGTTGTAGATCGTACAGGCAGTAGTTACCACAATGTATCTCTAATGTTCCTATCAATTTATTCTGCACGAAGTCAATCAAAAGGGGCTCATCTCGGATCCTCAGTGAATTTGATGTTGGAGTGGCACCAACAGACAGGACCAGCTTGCTAACATCCAATGATTCGAGCTGTTTCTTAATTTCAACAGCAGCTTCATTGACAGCCTGGATTTCATCCATGAGTAATTTGTGGGAATCGATGATACTGGTCAAACTATAACTATGACCGGCATGTGCGTAAATACCATACAACTGAACAACTTCTAAGACCTCCGGATCTGACAACCTAGAAAGTGTTTGACGGAACTCTTTCGAATGGCATACGACACCTGCCCTACGGGTGCCCATATCTATTTTCAGGAACACGGACCACTTTTTAGTCTCTTGAGGCCTACCAAACTTTACTAGGTTATCGAGGTGCTCTTTGCAGTCAACAAATATCCTCAGATGGTCTACCATTTTCGACAAGGCGACTAAGGATTCCAAGTACTCTGGAATACACGCAGGTAAACTAAAGCAAATATCTTTTACGTAATCTTTACCAGTCTTATCTTCATAATCCAGTAACCCCTGTGCTTCTTTGACTGTGGAGATAAGAATTGAGTCTGTGGGATTGTTTACCAGCCCGACACCTAATTGCTTGAAAGTACCTTTAGCGGTCTTATGTGTCTTTATATGTGCTCTAAATTTAACATTTTTTCCAGTGGCCGATCTTAACTCCTCCACGTTTTCAAGCATCATGATGCAATTCTCATTGAATTTCCGCTCATTGATGACAAAGGAAGGTGTAGGCAGTTCTTTAAAATGCACACCCTTATAGATCGATAGCAAATCAGACATTCCCAAATATTCTTTTATTGCGTTTAGGTTCAAAATTGATTGACTGAGTATATGTGTGCTTTGATAGAAAAGAAACAACCGGGTATATACTTAGGTAACCTGTGACAACACACACCCGATATACGTTCAAACCTCTTATTACGTTGCGATAATCAAAGTGATCAAAAATGAAAAGAGGAAAAAACTGAAAAATTCAAATACATAGCAAAAGCTTTATAGATGCTCTTCAGATAGAACTACCCCATGGAAAGTATAATGTTTTTACACGCAGTTATAGTTGTAACACCAAAACTTACGTATTCAGACCTTGCAATGTTGAACCCATACTATCGACTTTCTTTTTTATTGCTTTTCAAGTCCTTGGACAATTCTATGCAGTCCAGGCATCTTATCATGAGCTTGCTATCGTTAACCAGCACCACAGTTCGATAGATGGATTTAATCACATAATCAACTGGTGGTAACGCATTGGGGGATATCATGTTCTCCAAAACCAGTGCATTAAATTCTTTGTTCAACAAAGTGTCTCTATGAACCTTCCCGGCACTAACTGGAGGAGCTGTACCAATGGTAGCACTTCTATTTGCAAAATTCCCTTGAAACTTTCCTGGTGCTTGTAGAGTGCTGTTTATCTTGAGAAGGGGGTCGACCGACTCTTCAAAATAATCTTCACCCTTTTTAACCTTGCTTCTCATTTTCTTCAAAGACAGCAGACCTAAGCCAGCATCTAAATTAGAGGTGGAGCCGTCGTCCCGCGTTTTGTCGTGTGTACTGGAACTCTTTGATGAGCTACGACCCTTTTCACCGTTAGAGGTATTGTCCTCATGGTAAATTTTTGAGTCAGGCTCAGAATTTGAGGTCTCACGTCCCATTGTTGGGTAATTTCCACTTTTTGCACTTCCAGGGGTCCCGCTGTTGCTGCTGCTACTTGTTTCGGAGTCTGAATTTTCCATAAGGTTCCCCTCCATAGACGAGTCAATAAGGGCCATTTCCCTTTCGTTTGTAATTTGTTTATCGCTCTTAATGGGTCCGGGCTTTCTAAACTGAATTTTGTGCTTTGTATCTATACTCAGGTCATCAAATCCAAACTTTAAAGTTTGTGGGTCAATTTCCTTGCTCAAACTTGACTTCTTTTTCGATCGAGGTGAGAAAGTAGAGCTGGGTCTCTTTTGATCCAGATTCAGATTCGGCGGGAATCCAATGGAACCGACTGAAGCAAAACTCGCTCTTGGACTGTAAACGACCGGGAATGCATTGGAGAAGGACGAGAAACTGTCATTTTTCGCAGATTCTTTCTCGTACTGTTCCCCACCATCACTAAACCCACGAGTACTAACTGAGTAGTTACGAGAGTACCTTTCTAATAAATTCAACTCTAGGAAACCGTCATCTATTGCCTCTAAGGAACTCTTGATTCGTTCTAAATCCAAATACTGTTTATTTTTGGATAAATAGTCATTTACCAATGCTTCTTCGCCGTTGAATACAATGCAAGCTTTCTGCTTTAGTGTCTGTTTCAAAGAGTTGCAAATAACATAGAGACTTTCCTCCTTTCGCCCAACTAGGGAATACAGCACTTCGGATATCAGACTGTACAGGAGAGGGATCTCATATATTTTACCCATGACGAGTAAGTCTAAAATAACTGGGGCTAAAAGCCATTTCCCGTTTACTTGACCAGTGTAGAAAAACTCTGCAAATGCCCGAACGCTCAGCGTTGGCCAGGGCATATACAGAGTTCGTGGTATCATCAGAGGTTCGAGATCATTCATATCACAATAGGGAAAGCTTCCAGCGCTGTCCGTATTCGAGGTGATTGATAATCTCGACTTCTCTCCCGTTGCGGCGCAAGAGTTAGAGGCTCCTGGTGGAGGTCGGTGGGTCCTACTTGTAGATTGTGACGAAGGCACACTTGGAAGTCTTGGTCTTTCTGGGGTTGGAAATGGGAAAGCTGGGTATTTGTTCGTATGGTCATGTCCCTTTAATTGGTTATAATTGAGTGCAGAGGCCATTTCGTAACTGTCATCCAAAATTTCCTTGTCCAGGGAGTTATGGACGGGTTCCGGTGGAAGCTGAGTATCCGAGAAACTTCCCGTACTACTATAAGACGGTTTCCTAGATGATAGTGGGCTGTTCCGGTTGGACAACGAGAATTCGTTAAAGGATATGATGCTCCGGGTAGATTGAGGCGGGACTGGTATTGATTCTTCTGGAGCTTGCTGCAACGGTGGGATTCTGACGTTCAAAATACCTGGAAAAGTTGGTTCCACCCCTATTAGACTGTTCTTTCTACTATTCCCAGCACTATTGCTGTGGTTTATCCCTGAATTACCTGTTCTATCTGATGATGAGCTTACATACGAAATCGAGCTTCGGGCGCTGGTTGGGTATCTCAGATTTGAGTGAGCTGGGACGAAGGATTCATTTTGCTTTATTGACGGCATTGTTGGATGGGACGACCGTCTTGCGTTCTCCGGTTTCCCTATTGCGCTATTACCATTGTTGAACATTTCTGAAGGCAGCCCCAAAAGAGACGAACGCCTCTTTTCTGTCTGTGTTGTATGTGGTGCTATTGCCCTGTCCAATTTGTCCGGTGATGGCGATGAAGTTTTCTCTTGAAAGGGGACTCTAAATACCATACCACCAGAGGAGCTAGTAGTCGAGCCGGTGGTAACCGATCTTTTCAACTCTACGGCATTCAGCCCGCTGACAACACTGCCCTTCCGACTCTTGCTTGGATTTGTAGTGGCTACAGAGGAATGCGGTGGAACACCTTCATCATCATAGTTACTGTTGAATGTAACATTCGACATTTTGGTTTTACTTGCCGTAGGCTTTGTTAGTCCGGTAGCTACATTGCTGTTCGTGCGTGAAAATTGAGTCAATGGAGTGGATGCCGGAGGTGTGCTGTTACTGTTGCTGTTGCTGTTTCCTTCACCATCTTGGCCCCCACTGTTCTGCGATGGATTTGCGAGGTTCCCAGTAGAATATCTGTTGAAGAAGTTTGGCAGTGACCCTGCGGAGGACCAACGGGACCCACGTCTAGATAAATCTTTCGAACTGAGTCTTGATCTGATCGGGGATAAATTAATCAGTTGGGACCGTTTCCCGGAGGCCTCGTACTCTGTTACTGCGTCGGAGTACCCCCTGGAAAGAAGGTGATCGAAGTAGCGCCCCCACCGTTTCCTTAGCAGGTACAGGGGCACTCCAACAGATTCTCCCTCGGACGTAATGAATTCGAAATCAGAAAGTGAGTTCCCAAATATTTCGAGGGCGTCTTTACCCAAGACCATGGCGTACGGTGGGAACACTGATCTAATGGTGCTGACCTCCATTGGTGGTGCGATGTACCTGATATATTTTTCGAACTGTGAGGTTGCGGCGGAGGTGAAGTCTTCCTTAGCCTTCAAGTGTTCCTCCTCTCTTTCCCTCGTGGCAGATTCCTTGAATATTTCGTCCAAATTATTGTGTAGTAGTGAGTTGGACATGGCTGTCTGGTTGGACAAGGCATTGACCTCGTACAACGGGTGCACTGTCTTGTTAAATGCGTTTAACATTGCAAGACTGAAAGTTTCTATGTAGTCGAATTTCTGCACGCTGGGGAGGTACCCATCGTCCTTCTTTGTCCCCAGGAGCAGTGCTCTGTGGTGTGACTTCCACACAAACACTCTCCAGAACCTGTGTATTTCCAGCTGGGATTCTGGGCAGTTTATGTCCACCCTAGTCCACTTTCCTGACGGTATGTCAAAAATGAAGCAGCAGAAGTTCAACGTGTTCCTATCAGGATGGAACCCGCCCATAATGATATTGTATCCGAAAGTGTCCCCCGTCGGGGATTTGAGGTTGAAAGGTTCCAACAGGAATTCCTTATGTTGCAATGACGTGTACGCCATTCTTATACCCTGCGAGTTCGACACAAGGGGAAGTGCTGTTATCGGCGAGACGATCCTGTCGTCTGCTTTTGAGGCACCGATCTGGCTGTCATCGGAGATATCCTCCTTTGAGTGGGATGTGCTTCCACCTCTGCTGCGTGTATCCTGGCTATTCGGCGTGTAGAATGCGAGTGCTGGGATTCGAGCCTTGTTGTCCTCCACGAGGATGGAGAAGTTGCGTTCTCTGGCGAGACTGACGGTATTCCCATCAATATTTGCTGAGAGGTTCATTGGATCCGGTGGAGTGACTTCGAATTGCCAGCAGTTCTGCGTTACATTGTATATGTCTATGGTGTTGATTGGTTCGTTGAGGTTGTTAAGACCGCCAACGATGATCAGTTTCGTGTCCCTTGTATCCCTGAGCTCGTTCTTGACATGCACGGTGTGGTTAAACCTCCTCGCGATGGACGGGTTCCTGCTGAGCAGCGTCCATTTGTTGGTGAGGAGGTCGAGCTTCCAGAGCTCGTTTGTGGCGACCAGTTCGTACCCGTTCTGCGGGGAAACGACGAGTCCGCCGAAGATGAACAGCGAGTGGTCCACGTAGCACATCGCGTGGAACAGTCGTTCACTGAGATCACACACGACGAGTGGTTTATCCTTAGTGAGTTCTGAGGTGGATTTCGAGTCCGTGTTGTCGAGATCCGCAGCCGCAACTCCAGACTCCTCTTGTCCCTGCCCATCGAGCGGCTGCTCCATGTCGCGGTCCACGGTCGTCTCCAACCTGGTCCACGACCGCGAGACAAGATCTAGAAAGAACGTCTCCGAGCTGATCCACTGGTCTAGGTTCTGGAAAGTGATCCCGTTGTTCTTCCTCCTGGCGAAGTACAGTATGAGTTCCTTCTGTATGTTGAGTGAGTTGACCTGGTGCAAATTCAAGGGGATGGTGAGCCCACCATGGACGTACACATTGGACCTTGTGAGTGTGACCGCTGCACCTGTACGTAACTCCAACATCAGTTTCCTTCGGAGACACTCGTCCAGCGGCTCGTCCTCTGATCCGTTCAACGCAGGCGTCGAGCTCGCTGCGGTCAGGTTGTGCGGGGGCGGTAGCAAGGGCAATTTTAGCGGGTAGCATTTACAATCTGTCGGCTGCAACATATCTAACTTTGTGTGTACCGTTTCTCCTGTGTTTGCCCTTTGTTGTTGTTGTTGTGCCAGGGTACAGCAGCCCTTCGGACTTTCCATATTAAAATATATATATATATATATATATTTGTATATACGTTGTGACGAAACGGGACAGGGGAGAGACACGAAAGGGTATATAGGGTCCTCCAGTGTCCCAGTTACAATGCTGTAGAGATCCATCCGAGTGCCAAGAGACACAGTCCCAATGGGAATATCTGTACAAACCCTTTACTCTTGGTTACTAGGGAGATTGCCGTGAGTGACCAGACCATGCACGCAGCGAGCGACAAAAGTTTGAGTGCTGTGGTCCCACGGACCGCCCAACGGTGATCCCTCCCCAAAGCTCTAAACACGAGAGGCAACACTGTCTGTACGGCCACTGCGTTGACCATCTGTGGGAATAGACAGTACCCAGACAGCGAGACGTACGAGATGACAGAGACGTTATCGTACGGTTTCGCGAGTCTCAGATGCAACGCCATTACTAGCAACACAAACCAACAGCACACGAATATGCTGGAGAAGAGTGCCTTCGCGTGTGATACACACAGCGAGTACACTATCACGAACGTGAGGGGTGCCCACATGTCGCAGTGACTATCGATCGATTCACTGCCTTGCTGCTGCTCCGAAGTCGCTGCAGCCTGTAGAAATGCCCTTGTAGGGAAATGCGGGTACACGACCATCTTCAACCGAGCATTAATCTCGAGCACGTCCCGCTTCAAAGTCTTGATGACGGTCTCGTCGAGCGTGCCCCTGTTGTACTGCGGCGCCATCTGGCCCTGCAGCCCGATCCCCGCCGCAGCCACATCTGGCTCTGTAAAATCTGCCTCCACACTGTCCATGGGAGAGTGTTACTTAGGGCAGTCCCCCAAGCTAAGAACCCTCTAACGCCTCTTCCTCTTCTTCTTCTTCTTCTGTTTGAACCCGTATTAAGAGATTACGGGTGAATACCATTTCGTGAAAAGTGATAAATGGAGTAGCCGGGGAAAAGCGTGGGGAAACACCTTACAAACTCGGCCCACCCACGATAGCAACAACTACAGCAACTACAGTGACCCTCCAACCTTCTACCCACACAGCAGTGCCAACATCAACAACCGTCAACAACCGTCTCATCGTCTTCCTTTGAACGAAACGCGAATCCCAAGAAAAAAAACTAGCAAAAAAACTGCAAAAAACGACGACACGTCGATTCCAACTACTACGATTCCAAGTACGTGTTGGTTGCAATTGAGGGAGTATACAGTCGTTCACAGAGTCTCACACCTCACCCTCCCACACCAGTATGCTTCTCTGCTCTATTAAACAAGCCATTGGCGCGTGTCTAATGCTGCTGTGCGCGGTTCAGGCACACAACGTGCTGCTGCCACCGTACGGGCGTAGATGTTTCTTCGAGAACCTCAACAAGGGAGACGAGCTGGCCGTGTCGTACCAGTTTGGTAACAGGGACCCAGACCATCAAACGCAGTTGACGGGTGATTTTGTAGTGTATGGTCCAGAGAGGAACGACGTTCTGAAGGCAGAGAGGGGACAGTCCCATGGGGACGTGTCCTTGACCGTTCCATACAAGGGGAAGTTCCAGTACTGTTTTGTCAATGAGAACTCTGGGATTGAAACCAAGGATGTCACTTTCAACATCCATGGGGTTATCTACGTGGACCCATCGGACCCGGAGGCGAACACGCTGGACGGGGCGGTCACGAGATTGTCGAACTTGGTCCATACGGTTCAAGATGAACAAAGTTACATCGTCATTAGAGAACGGACGCACAGAAACACGGCAGAATCGACAAACGATAGGGTCAAGTGGTGGTCTGTCTTCCAATTGGGTGTTGTCATCGTCAACTCCGTCTTCCAGATCTACTACCTGAAGAGATTCTTTGAAGTGACCTCAATCGTGTAAATGGGGCAAGGGAGCTTACGCGAAAACACAAACAACCCGGTACAGTATGGGTTACTCTCCTATATACGTATATAAAAGTATCACCCGTATCACGAATTAGTACACTATTTTGATCTGTGAGAAACCAACAAAAAAGGAAGAACAGAGGGGAAATGTGATGGTATGCTAGCAAGTGTTGATGTTACAGCTGCTCTGGGTGATCTCCCTGGAGCTTGTACCGGAGACCTCTCGTATCGTGCAGCGGGAGCTGCAAAAAGATAAAAAATAAATGCCATTTCCAAGAATCGAACCTGGGTTTCATCGGCCACAACGATGTGTACTAACCACTATACTAAAATGGCATATCCAAATTTTGGAAATTGTGTAAAAGTCTCAATTCTAATATCTAATATTTGAGCTTTACTTTCCGTTTAATTATGCTAATATGGTCAAAGGTAACTCAGATACTGGAAAGAACACTTTGTTCCTAAAGCGTGATGCTTTATGTAAATGCCAGTTTATAAGCTCTGCTTTGGTACCCGTCTATCCAGCTGAAAGTCGATATATAGATTGTGTACGAAGGGGAGGAACAATTGAGAAGATAGAGAAGCTGCGAGAGTTGCAACCCGCTGACTTGTTTGGTACAACAAAAAAAAATGTTAAGTGTGTAGGCTCCCAGTAATATACTGTTTTATGCCTCGAATGAGCTGGATCGGATAAATATGTGGAGTTTGGGAAACAAAGTATGTTAAGATTAAAGACGTTCAAAAACAGCTGTTAAAGATATGCCAGAGCTTAACAGCCAAAGTCTACAGTAATCGGAATAGACCTTATTGCCCTTGCCTATAAAGCCCATCGCATATGTTGTAGTGACTCTTCTGCTCGTTCGTCTGCAACTCATTTAGCCTTTTCAATCATTCACTGAATATATAATAAGTATACGTAGTCGCTCATATTTACATCTCTTTTCGTTTCAATACGGGGCAATCTCTCTCTCTCTCGCTCAGTCGACTGGATCCCATTCCGCAACCTTCATCGTACCCTTCTCTTGCAAGTTGGTGTGAAACTTCAGCGCGTTTCTTAGCATGTGTGGTTCGTGCATACAGTTGTGTTTCGCCGCGTAGTGCTCGGATTTCTGGACGTAATCCATTAGCAAATCTTTGTAATCAGGGTGAGCGCACTGCTTGATGATCTCACGTGATCTTTCCCTTGGAGCAAGCCCTCTCAAGTCAGCAAGCCCCTGTTCAGTGACAACGACGTCCAGATCGTGTTCCGTTTGATCGACGTGCGATACCATGGGCACAATCGAGGATATACCCGTTGGGTCCGTCTTTGTTGGTCTTGCCGATGGACAGTGCATGATGGACAACTTGGCGTTTCTCAAGAAATCAGCAGAGCCGCCGAGCCCGTTCAACATACGGGACCCGTTGACGTTGGTCGAGTTTGCATGTGCGTAGATATCCACTTCAACAGGTGTGTTCATCGCAATGACACCAAGTCTTCTGATGATCTCTGGAGAGTTGGACACTACTTGCGATCTTAGGCACAGTTTGTGTTTGAAGTGTTCCCAATTCTCGAACGCCCTCTCGAAACCTTTCTCCGTGAGTCTGACTGAGGTCGCAGTCGCGTAGTCTAGAGACCCGTTGTCGAACAAGTCCAAGAAGGAGTCCTGTAGTACTTCCGTCCAGACGTTCAAGTGTTTGAAGTTGGCACCTGCAAGCCCCTCGATGACTGCGTTCGCGATGTTACCGATACCACTCTGCAATGGGAGTAAGTTTGGTGGAAGCCTGCCATGGTTGACCTCATCCCTGAAAAACTCTACGAGGTTGGCGGCTATCCCCTTGGACATCTCGTCTGATGGGGTGTTGGGGGGCACTTTGTCCCTCGTGGTGGACTCGACAATGGCAACGACTCTTTCCGGATCCACTGGGATCGAGTCCAACCCTGATTTCTGATCCACTTTTGTGTAAGGGTAAGGTTGTCTGTACGGTGGCAGCACGGGCATATCGATATCGTGAATCCCCTCGAACGAGGGAGTCGCTGTGTTGACCTCGACAATGATTTTGTCGCTGACGGAGACAAACTCAGGCGACCCACCCACAGAGGGCCCCGGTACAATCGACCCGTCCTCTTTGATAGCGGTGGCCTCAATGATCATGTAGTCGAGGATCTTCCCATCCGTTCTGTCCCTCGTGTAAAACCCGTACGTCAAATCCTGTGGGAACATCGACAGATGCTTATCGAAAAACTTGATCCTTCCCTGGTTGATCGCCTTTGCGATCGGCTTCCCAACTTGGTGGGGGGCTCTCCTCAGGATCATACCGTTTTGCGCCCACAGCTCCTCCTCTGGACCAGCAGATGCCCCAACGAACAGATTGAACTGCAGCTTCCCCTGTAGATCGTTCTGCTCCACATGGTCCACGAGTGCCTCGGGGACACACTTCGGAGTCCCGACCCCGGTAAACCCGGACCACCCAAGGTACTGTCCGGACTTGAACAGCGGGATCAACTCGTGCGCCTCCTTCACCCTATTCAAGTAAGGAGCGTACCTCACTCTACTCTTTAATAACTGCGAAATGGTCATCCTGTAGGGCCGTGTGTGTATGTATGAATCTAGAATTGATAGTGGTTCTCAACCGTTGGGAAAAGTGCTAACAACCTTAGATCTCTCTTCTTTATTATATATATATATATATATATATATTATAAACGTATAATGCACGTAATTACGAACCAACAACGATAAACACACACCTATATATATAGGGAGTGTACACGTCTGACTGTGTCTGTTCCCATCAACAGTTGGTACCCAAGTGGGCGGGACCTTCGTGCGCGTGCTGCCTGCAGCGGGTGGGAGGTGCGGCTGAGGAGTGGGTGAGCGTGTTTCGACCAATCACAGTCGAGGATGCGGTGAGGTCGAGGATGCGACATGGGACCGGGACCAGGTCCCCCCTCCTGTGCAAGAGGACAGCGTGGGGGGGGGGTTCTGCAAGGTTGATGATCACGATGCTGGACGGATGGACGGGGGATGGCTCGTTGGTCATGTGAAGATCTCGTTCCAGAGCAACTTTTTGAGGTCCTTCGTAGTCAGGACGTCTTTGTAGTGGTCGAACTCGAAGAACGAGCGGTCAATGGGTTCTCCCTCTGGCTCGTCTGCCGGGTCGTGGTATGCGCTGAGGTACGGGTGTCTGAGGGCGTCTGCTGCAGTGATACGCTGCCGCGGGTCGAACACTAGGAGCTTGCGGAGTAAGTCCACGCCGAGCGGGTTCGCTCGCGGGAATACCTCTGCGAACTGTGCTGGTGGCGCTGCGGGCAGCGACCGGAGGTACTCTCTTGCCCGATGCGACTCGATACACTCGAGGTCTGTCTCCGTCGGCGTCCCAATGAGCCCGAACACGAGCAGCAGCTGGTGTCGGTAGTCTCTCCCCGGGAACACGGGTTTCTTGGCAAACAGCTCCGCGAGGATGCACCCGCAGGACCACACGTCCATTGCCCGCGAGTACTTCGCCGCGGTGAGCATCACCTCGGGCGCACGGTACCACCTTGTAGCGACGTACTCTGTCATCCCTGCGTTCTTGTTCCCAGGGTCCTGCTCTGTAGCCTGCGCGCCCGGCTGCGTCGCTATACGCGCAAGCCCGAAGTCGCAGACTTTGAGGTCACAGTTGCTGTTGATGAGCAGGTTCGAGGGCTTGAGGTCTCTGTGGATCACGTTGGACCCGTGTAGCGTCTTCACGGCGCGCAGCGTCTGGTAGATGAAGTACTGGATGTGGTCGTCTGTGAGCTGCTGCGTCGCGATCACGCGGTGCAGGTCCGTCTGCATCAGTTCCTGGATGATATACACCTCGTTGAACTGCTCAAAGGATTCTGGCCTCTGGATGTCGAAGATCGACACGATGTTCTCGTGCTGGAAGTGCCGCAGGATCTTGATCTCGCGCAGCGTCCGCAGCGCAAACAGCGGCTTCTCGAAGGGCTCGATCTTCTTGATCGCCACGAGCTCCCCAGTCGGTTTGTGCACAGCAGAACACACAATACCGTATGCGCCTTCGCCCAGCATCGACTTCAATTGGAAGTCGCTAGAGATGTTGAACACGATCTTCTTCGCCATTTTGCTCAACTTATTGTTCTTGTGCCAGTTGGACTGTAAAAGTACCGGGAAGCCATACCGTATACTCTCCCCATCTATCTACCTACATACACGTATATATATATATATATATGGACCTGCCCTGATGCTCTAATTTGTGACGCCCGCATCAAGATGAGACCTGTCTGAAACCGCTACGAAACGCCCCAAAACTGTGCCGGAACGACTCAAATGGGAAACCGTACGGGACCCACAGTACGCGGTGTGCGGGTGGTTCCAGCGTCTGTGGGACACTTCCATCCCGATCCGCCTCGGGATCCCCAATGGTACAAGTTTCACCATTAAACTGGCTACGTGTGGACCAGCAGTGCCAAGTCCCTACATTTGTAATTCACGTAGTACTGTGCCATACACGGTAGAAAAGCATAAAGATTGATTGGAGCAGGAAAGAGACTACAAAAGACGGAGATACTGTACATGGTCCAATACCGCCTCTCCAGCGCTCGCCGGAACCCCCTCTCACCCAGTGGACGCCTCCAGATCTCACCGGGGCTCAGCCATAGAGGTCTGCCAAGACATTATATATGCGTCATATTTGAGATTTCGTCGTTTTTGCTGCCAAAAAAGAACAGTAGAAAAATACTGAAATATAATTTATACTTTCGAGGGAGGCGTCATGGACAACGGTGTTTCAACGGGGGATTAGTCCATTCCACAAGCGACGGGTACGCCACCAGCAGAAGGAATGAGGGGTACAGTGGGCACGTTGGCTGTATGGTGTCTGTGGCTGCTGTGCGGCGTAAACTGGATGCAGCTAGCTGCAGCAAAGGAGGTGAAGTTTGTACCTACAGTTACGAAGGTGAAGGATGATGACAGCTTCAACATCATGCCGTTCGATGACTCTACAGTGCTGCTGAGGCTTTCAAGTGATAAGGTGGTGATCAGTAGGGATAACGGTGTCTCTTGGTCCGGAATTGGTGGCGTCAAGGGGCCCGTTGTCGCCATGAGGGTGGACGAGCAGTACCCTAAGACCAGAGCATCGATATTCACTGTTGACGGCGGTGTGCATTTGACAGATGACATTGGCAAGACATGGAGGCATTCAAAGTTACAGCTGGAGGATGGGATGGGGATTTACAACTGTGTGCTGTACTCTCACCCTGAGTCCAAGGACTATATGCAGATGAATTGCAACGTATGTGAAAAAAGCGATAAATCTCCTTCGAAATCACAACATTTCAGGTCGTCGTTGAAAAACTGCAGAAGAGAAACGTTTGCCTCGAGGGATAAGGGCAAAACATTCAAAGAAGTTCGCCTGAACAACCATAACGAACTCGTTAAGGATACAATCACCAGTGATGTGGAATGCCAGTTTGCGAAAAATTACAAAGATTCGCCTATGGACGTCGCGGATTCGACTATTCTGTGCTATTTGGAAGTGATAAAACGTGAGGAAAACATTCAAAAGTTCCCAGTGGCTTTCTTCTACACGACAGATTTTGGGAAGACGACCACCCCGGTCTCCTTCTTCAAAGATATGATTGTCACGTCATTTGAAATTTTGAAATCGTACATCGTTGTCATCACACAAGGTGATAAGTACAACCAATTCTCCCCCAAAAGAATATGGATCTCCACGGATGCTGTGGATTTTAAGGAAGCATATCTGCCTACTAACTTACGGAACATCGTACCCCAGACGATTACCGAAGATCTACAGGGAAGAATCATTTGCCCCATCAAGTCAATGGATCCAAAGGATGCAGAGGACCCAAACAGCACCATAACTGGTAACACGGCATCTGAAATATTCGTGTCAGATTCCTCAGGGTTGAAATTCCACGTACTCGATTGGTTTTCTGATGCAGACGCTGGCTTTGCTGCGATGCAACAGCTAGAATTTCTGAGGGGGACCTCGATCCTAAAATACTTCTCGTCCCTAAGCGGGAGGGGAAGGAAGAACCATAATAAAGAAGGTAAGAAGGGGAAGGGGAAGTTCAAAAGAAAAGTGGTCACAAAGATCACTACCGATAACGGTATCACTTGGAAAAACTTGAGAGTGATAGATCCGAACAGTGACGACGACTACCCATGTGACATCACGAACGTCGAAAATTGCTCCTTGAAATCGTTCATTTTCAGCGATGAACTGGCAGATCCAGCGGCCGGTATCATGATGATGATTGGCTCCGTGTCTGATGGATCCGTAATAAGTCTTGAAGACCAAGCCACTTTCCTCACCAGAGATGGCGGGGACACATGGAGGAAAGTTTTTGACTTCCCAGTAGCATATGTTATGGGAGACTACGGGAATGTGATAATGGCTGTTCCCTTTGACCCAGAAGAAGATGGAGATCTACAGAGCGAAATATACTACTCCTTGGATCAGGGCTACACTTGGAACGAATACGAATTGCCGGAATCGTTCTTCCCTATAGAGTTACTCTCCGTTACAAGAGACGGATCAGGTCTCCATTTCATGCTAAATGGTGCCTCATTCCGCATGGACAGTGATTCCACATTTAATCTTGTCTACTCTATTGATTTCTCTAGTGCATTCGATGGGCGGAAGTGCATGGATGACGACTTTGAATCGTGGGATCTTAACAACGGAAAATGTATCTCAGGCGCCAAATATAGTTACAAAAGAAGAAAGCAGGATGCAGAGTGTTTAGTTGGAAGCACCTTTAAGGACTTACAATTGATTGAAGAGGAGTGCCAGCAGTGTGATGAATCCGATTACGAATGTGCCTTTGAATTTTCAAGAGATAAAAATGGTAATTGCGTCCCAGACTATAATCTGCTGAAACTCTCGGAGGTATGTTCAAACAAAAAGGGGACTGTTTCATTAAAACCAATGAAACACCTCAAGTCTGACAGATGCAAAAACCCTATGGATATTGAATTGGTACAAGTTGAATGCCCTGGTTCAACTGATCCTGCCAAAGGTGGTGATTTGGTTGTGGCCACTGAAAATAAATATGACAACAAGATAAGGTTCTATCAGTATTTTGACTCTTCAACCGAAGAAAGTATCATTATTGTTGATGAATACGGAGTTGCTTACATTTCACACGACGGTGGGATTATAATGAAGCATTTGGACACTAATGATGAGCGAATCCAAGAAGTAATTTTCAACCCACACTTTAATGACTCCGCGTATCTATTTGGTACTAACGGCAACCTTTTTATGACACATGATAGCGGGTACAGTTTCTCGGCCACAGAACTACCAGAATCCATGCAATTGGGATTCCCATTAGACTTCCATGCGCACGACAAGGGTAAATTTATTTATTATGGTGCGACAAACTGTGATTCAATTTACTCGCCAGATTGTCACGCAGTTGCCTTCATCACACACGATGGGGGTGAAACGTTTCAAGAAATGTTAGCAAATACAATACATTGCGAGTTTTCGGGTTCGCACTATGAACATCCGTATAACAAAAACATGGTTATCTGTCAAGTTAGGGATAAAAAATCTCAAAAGATCATGCTTGTTTCCTCCACAGATTATTTCAAGAACGATAAACACATAATCTTCGATGATATCATAGGATACATGTCGAGTGAAGGATTCAGCGTTGTCGCTGTTAATCATGATAATCAAGAGTTGCGGGCGTTGGTTACTTTAGACGGTCATGAATTCGCTGAAGTTAAGCTACCACAGGAGCTAGAAGGTATGAAACAGGAAACGTTCACAGTCCTTGGTGCCGAAATGGGTAGTATTTTCATGCATATGTCTACCAACACAGAACCGGACCATTCCTACGGTGACTTGATGAAATCCAATTCTAATGGTACATCTTTTGTCACATTGCAGAAAGCTGTGAACAGAAACGATATTGGTATTGTAGACTTCGAAAAAATTCAGAGATTGGAAGGGATAATCTTAATCAACGTAGTTGACAACCCTGATGATGTCAAAAATAATGATAAAGACAAGATTTTAAGATCCAAGATTACGTTTAATGATGGTTCGGACTGGTCCTATCTTACCGCACCTCAAAAAGATTCGGAAGGGAAAAAATACCGTTGTAACACCAAGAAACCTGAAGAATGCTCTTTGAACATTCACGGGTTTACCGAAGGTATAGACGGTAGAGATACGTACTCATCGGGATCTGCTTTAGGGATGATGTTTGCTTTAGGTAATGTTGGTGACTCTCTCTTGCCCAAGGATAAGTGCTCGACATTTCTCACCGTTGATGGTGGGAAGACTTGGAAAGAAGTTAGAAAGGGTCCTTCGCACTGGGAATATGGTGATCAAGGGGGGATTCTTGTGTTAGTCCCATCTATGGACTTGACGAACACGTTATCTTATTCTTTGGATAATGGTTTGAACTGGAATGAATTTCAATTTACTGAGGATAAAGTTGTTATTGCGGACCTTGTTACAGTACCAAGAGATTCCGCATTGAGATTCTTATTGATTGCGGCTTCCACGAGTATTACTGGTGAATCTGGTAGGACATTTGCCATTGATTTTTCAAACAGCTTCGAAAGACAATGTAAATTTGGCTCTGAAGGTAAAGACAGCGATGATTTCAAATATGTTTCTTTGCAACCAGATTGTTTGTTTGGTCATAAATCTGAATTCTTGAAGAAGGTCAACAGTCACTGTTATGTTGGACAGGTACCATTGTTTTCTTACACTAGAATTATTGAAAACTGTACTTGTGGCAGACAAGACTTTGAATGTGACTACAATTATCAAAGAGTCAAAGACGGGACTTGTAAACTGATTGATGGGTTAACACCCCAACCAGCGATTAATGTTTGCAAATTGGACCCAGAGTTGGTCGAGTATTATGAACCCACCGGTTACAGAAAGATTCCATTGTCGACCTGTCAAGGGGGTTTAAGATTAGACGAATCCTCCGACAAATTTGCATGCCCCGGAAAGGAAAAAGAATTCAGGGAAAGATACAGTGTCAGTGGTCATTTCTTCTTTAGCACGTTCTTTATCTTCTTCCTTCTTTTCATTATTTTCGGCTGGGTTATTTACGATAGAGGTGTTAGAAGAAATGGAGGGTTTGCTAGGTTTGGTGAAATTAGGTTAGGAGAGGATGATCAACTCATTGAGAATAACACCATGGATAAATTTGTAAATTCCATTTTGAAAGGTGGGTTGGTCCTGTTCTCTGGGATCTACGCAGGGGTGCATCTATCAAGTAGGGCCATCACGGCATTTTTCAGGCGTGCTTCGGAAAGGTTCGGTGGTCGGAGAAATCCAAGCTATACATCTCTGATGAATGATCAGTTCCTCGATGAGGCAGATGACTTGTTGGCTGGCCATGACGAAGATGCAAATGATCTATCTAGCTTCATGGACCACGAGAACAACTTTGATATTGATGATGATGACGAAAGTGTACCTGCAGGCTTGAACGGAGAAAGTGTCTCATCCAGAAATGAAGCTGAAGAGACAACGAATTTTGCGGCTCCTCGATCTGTGCCAAGTGAAGAACCTGAATTGAAAAAGACTACTGGAGCCGGCAGCAACAGTTTGGTGGCTCCAGGTGAAGCACAAAACTTTTCAAAAGACACTGATAACACCGAGGCACCAAAATAATAAGTATATGCCCTGTGGGCAATATGATGTATACCATATAAAGTCGTAATGCACTGCTCTCAGCAGAATAACATCCCAACACTACGAAATGAGACTTTTAAAAAGAACAGAATATTTTTCTTCCTGTTTAAGCAGTACACACTGTCTTTTTAAAGGCCACCAGAAGAAGGTAGTGCATATCAATGAGTCCAAAGCGCTTTAAAGAATGGCAATATTATAAGATAGTAATGTATGTGTGTGAGTTGAGAAGCGATGGCTTATAGGGCTTATATTCCTTTTAATCGAAGTGTTTTGTACCTGCTTACTAAAAACCAATAATTATAACCAGCACATCTCAGAACGATGAGAGAGATCAAGAGTTCCAAATGGATGAAATGACTTGGAGACAGTGGATCAATAATGCGCTAAAACGCTCACATGGAATATACGGTGAAGGGATTGAGTACTACATTTTGAATCGAGACGAAAAGATCATATACTTGAAGGTCAATTATACAGATGCTACACTCTTTAGTAGTGCCCTGGCTACTTACACATCCTCAGACGAACTGCTAGGGTTTCCACTAGTTGTTAACATAATACAAGAGACGCCGTACTTGAAAGAGTTGAAGACTAATGACGATGATAAATTATGGTTCAATAATGAACTGAATGAAATAGATGATGAGTAAAGCAAAAAAAGGGCACTACATGAAGAAACGCGACCGTATTTACTCGTTACTGTTATTATGTATTGAAATGGACAGATAAATAACTATGCCCATTGAAAGAATTTACAAGAAGCCTCTTTGTTCCTGTCATCGCCTCTGCTTCTTCGACAGATCCAGAACTTCTTCCCAGGATTGCTGGAGGTTTTTGATGTTTTTAGAGTCGCTTCTTCCCCGTGGTCACACAAAGGTGGGTCACCAAAGGCGTTCTTGAAAAAGGGAACAGTTGCCTTTTTTAGCGTCTTTGGTACTGTGATAGTGCATTCTTGGGAAGGTGTCATAAATATTGGTTCATTTGAAGGAGTTACAAGTTTTGGTTGCTTGGAACTTTTGAAGAAACTGTCAATGGAACTTGTTCTTGATGCGGGTCGCTTCTTAACATCAATTGCAGTTGCTGTAGCTCGTGATTCTGCTTGTGAAGTAGGAGATATTGGTGTCAATGTTTTACTTTTACCTTTGGTAAACATGCTCATGACGTTATGGTTCAACAGATTATATTTGTACTTGGCTTCAAACCTCGGGATTTTCGGTGACATAGTAACTCCCGTAAGCGCACTATCCAAACGTAAATCTGTGTACACTGGACAATGATCTGATCCTTGGACATCCGGTAAAATGTTGGAATCCCGTATCGACTGTTGAAGCTTGTTGCTCACTAGGATAAAGTCTATTCGCGAACCAAAATTCATGGGGCGTGTGTTCTTTTGGGTGTTCCAAACAGTGTACATCTTCAATCGATCTCTCTTTTGGATAAATCTTGTGGAATCCAACAACAGTCCCCCTTGTGCTAATTCTGGGATTATCGAGTCGCAAAGTAGCTGATTAAGAAACCTTCGATGCGGTTTTGAATGGTCCATTATGAAGTTTTGTGCCTGTACCGCGCACTTATCTTCAAGTTCACATCCACCTTTGTAACTACCCAGACCGAGTTCTTGTATTGCGTCAGCTGAGTCTATAAGGTCTCTACAAACATTCAAATCGCCCATTAGGACGACTCTTTTCCCCATAGTTTCCAAGTTCTTAACCCTTTGAAATAGCATCCTTAGGAAGTGGCATCTAAACAATTCGCCCTCGTCCGTTCCTGTCGAATTTGCAGGGCAGTACACTGATATTACTACGGTGTTACAAGCCAATTCAATCATAACGCATCGACCCTCTGAATCTAATTTCAATGCATCTGCTTCTTCCAGAGTGTCAACGTAACCACCTATACCAATACTGGGATCATCCCTGTAACGTACGGTGCAGTTTTTGGTCAGTTTAATAGGTAGATAACCACTAATACCCTCTTCAGCTTTGAGCACCGTGAGAAATGGGCTCAATGGGTGGCCGGATGGGTACTTTCTGACCCATACGCCAACCCCGGAATAACTTTTCTTCGTGCTAGGGATGGAGATGAACGAATGGAACCCGTCGATACACCCGAGTTTCGCATCTATGTTCTCCCTAGATACTTTCAGCTCTTGAAAAGTGATGATATCAGCATTGAAGTAATTAAATGTTTTGGTGAGAGATGGGGTCCAATCATGGAAGGGTTTGTAGTGAAACAACGTTCTTACTCCGTTCACATTGAACGTCAAAATCCTTACACAATCCCCATCGACCACATCCTTGGGTGGAATATGCATACTATGTGCAGGTTGGTGTTCTGAATGGCAATAGGAGGTGCCATAGCCTGGATACTGTCTGTTCCTACGGCACAGCCTGTTAAGATCAAATCTTTTAACTTAAAAAAGTATACGTTATAATAGAGGGACAGTATTATGAACTTTAAACACGTTACACATTTTTGATATCTTCCAGTTTCCTCTTGTTCCAAAACTGTCTGATTGTTGCTCTCTCCTTTAGCAAGATTGCCGATAGTAGTACAATGGCGAACAGGACGTTTGTAAAGAACTGCTGGAAATTTTTTACGTTCCCAATTAAAGAGTAGTTGAGGATGCTGATCGTTGCCGCTAGTGCTGAAATAACTAGCAAATTGGAGAAATTAAACGTTATTAGGTCTCGTGCGGTGGTGTTCGTTGAGCTGTGTAGCTTGTTGTAAAACTTCGCGATGAAAATGGAACAGTACGTTATTCTGAGAGACATGTTAACAATATTGCTTATGATGAGGCCGTTTATGGACCAGTGCAGTTGCGATATCAAGAACCAGCAGCTGAGAAGGAATACACTAGAGAAGGTCATCATGAAGTAAGAGTGTCTCAGGATCTGATCCCCTGAAGCGACACTTTGGAAAAAGGCCTCAAAGATACCATTAAGGGCCAAGAATGGGAGGTAAAAACAGTACACTCTGATAGTATCCAGCACTGAAGTGGTGGACCATTTGGATCCGATAAGGAACTGAAGCACGAACGATGAGTTCAAGGGGCCAAATACGACAATCATGAGCGATAGGTACAAGTAGAATTTGGTGAGGTTGGTCAGCACAACCATTGACAGCTTCAGATGAGGTGATGCCTTCAGGTGGGTAGTAGTACCCTGTGGTGCCACCGTGGAAAGCAGTCTTGCGAGGAACAGTCTGAGCGACTCTTCAATTGGGTGGAACAGTAGCCGTGTAATGAGCGATCCGTAGTTAGACAACAGAGAGTAGATACCTTGCTCCTCGATAGTACACATTGAATTGATGATCAGTTTATCGCCCTCTGTGAGTAAATGCTTGAAGCACAGCTGGAAGTACACTTTTTTGAAGTGTTCCATGATCTTCGGGTCAAAATAGTACGAATCCTTAACGTTTGTAGACTTGATCCTGGTTAGTCTGAAACGGAACAACTGTTTGGGTTTCCAATTCGCCCAAAAGTCGACTAAATAACCTGCGAGTAAAGTCAAAGAGTGGACCAACTTCCCTAGGGAAAACGCCAGGATTGCAATACTTTCTCTGGTGACCTCGTCATCTGCATCCAGCAATACATTGTGGTTTTCGCAGTATATGACGATCAGGAAATTGGTCACGCAGCCCATCGTCACTGCAATGCTCTCCAGCTTAGACCGTTTTGCATAGTCCATGGCAATCTGCGTCACGACCAAGAAGGGCTCGCACATCAACTCCAGGATGCATGCAGCCCAGATTATACAGATGGACATTGTGAAGTGCGGTAGTTGAACAAAGTACTCGTTAATGTTGCGGTACTGCCACGTCGTCAAGATCAACGACAGAGGGATCCCGATGTACATGGCGACATGCGAGAAGTTGACCGCTGTTTGCAGAACCGTGCGGTCTGCGTCACGATTTTCCCACTTATTGCGATCATCTCCGACGCCGTTACCGTCATCGCCATCATTGTTATGCGTTGAAGAGATACGCAGAATGGACAATCTCATGGCCTCTCTACTAAAGAACAACGTGGTACCAAGGATAAACTCCAGAAAGGACGTGATCCCAAAGATCCGCGGGGACAAGTGTCTGATAAGCACACTGTTCAGCGCGAAGGATACGAGCTTTGTGAACAACTGTCCAAACATGAGGAACGTCGCGCCCTTTGTCGACAGCGCGAGGATCTGCTCGCTGGAGCTGGGCAAAACCCCAGGGGTGTCCTCCGTGTGCAATTGAACTTGCTTCTCCATTACCAACACGCTTCTCAGGGACCGTCGTTTTCCTCAACGCTACAGAGACGCGTTTCGTGCTCTTCGAGATGTAAATCGTCGTTATATAATATCAAATCTGCAATTCGTGCTCGAAGATCCAAGGGTCTTCCTCCGGAAAGGGCAGACGTGCCGTCGCAGCAGAACCCCGGTGGAAGCAGCTGTTCAGTTATTGCTCTTTGGTTTACACTCTTCACTGAGAATGGGTCAGGGACACGATTCCGGGGACAACGGCATTCCAGCGGAGCTGCGAGAGCAGGACAGGTGGCTGCCTATAAACAATGTCGCGAGGCTGATGAAGCACACGCTGCCCGTGTCCGCGAAGGTATCCAAGGACGCGAAGGAGTGTATGCAGGAGTGTGTCAGCGAGTTTATCTCGTTCGTGACGAGCGAGGCGAGTGACCGATGTGCGCAGGACAAGAGGAAGACGATTAACGGGGAGGACATCCTGATATCGCTGCATTCGCTCGGGTTCGAGAACTACGCGGAGGTGCTGAAGATATACTTGGCCAAATACAGACAGCAGCAGGCGATACGGAATGCCCAGGAGGCTGGGGAACTTCCTGTTGGCGCAGACGGCGCATTGGAGGAAAACGCGCGGGAGGACGACCATGAACAGCCTACAGGTACTGTGAGCAGGATGGAAGAAGACACCGAGAACGGAACCGATAATAGCACCACTGAAGACAGGAATGGTCCCAAGTGATGCGCCGCGGACGAGGTAGTGGCTACATGTTGTAGTCAGCACTTGCTTGTATCAGGTAATAGTACAATGAACTGGTTGGCAAAGCCCTGGGGAACCTCCTCCCCATGTATAATATCAATTACCGTACCTTGTTGTTCCCTCTCCCATCTCATATGTAAATATATTCTGAACTGTGATTACCCCAGGGGGGGAGGTGGATTGAGTGTGTAATAACGTCATTTTAGTAGTAATCATATTCACAAGAGATGAAGTCTTCAGGAAACTGTGAATGGGTTTCAGCAGTGACGTGTACCTGTATGTATTCAAGAAATACGGGCAGATAACGATGCAGGTGCCTGGTCAACCCAGTATGCCAACATTTAAACGTACTTCGAAGATTACAAGAGTAGTTCAAGACTAAAACCGAAGAGCTCCAGGGCTAAGGTATACGGCGCATTCTATAGCCGCGGGTTCACGTTTCCTGGACTACAAGTACAATTGGGCAATTAGAATCGAAATAGCTGCAGTCACCTCAATCAATCCGTGAATTTGGTGATGCACCCAATTTGATCCGATGCCACACATCAGTGAAGGGTCCCATATAAAGAGTTAAGCCGGACACGCACAAACCGAGCTTCCTTAGAAGCACACACTTACTGGCGTCACTGTTGTCACTTCACTGGGAGGATGCAGGTGCCGTCTCTGAGTCCCCCATTCCTTCTCAAGTAGCGGCACTTGCAATATTTTGAATTGAATTCGAGGCGACAACATTTAAACTGTGACACTTGTGGTGTGGCAAGAGCAACAGCAGGGCAAGCATGCTTCTTTGGAGGGTACGGTTGGCCGCTAGGGGGCTCAGAGTGCCCAGTAGGGCTCTTCTGAGTCCGCAGTGCAAAGTTGGCATATCCGCCGGGAACTATGCGTCTTTTAGAAGATTCAAGAGTTCGAAGGGTGGCGCTGGAGATAAGGATATGAAGAAGGAGAAGGCGAAGGAGGAAGAAGATGGGGAGTCGAAGGATGAGGACGAAGCGGCCAAGAGCAGGAAAAATGAGGTTTCTTTGAAGGCTCCAGAGCAGAAGCAGTCAGAAGCCCAGAGTAATGGTAAGAACGGTAGCAACGGCAGCAGCAACAATAACGGTGCCAATAGCAGCGGCAAGTCGTTACCAGAGATATACCCACAGATGCTGGCATTGCCGATCTCAAGGAGACCGTTGTTCCCAGGATTCTATAAGGCCGTGGTCATCTCGGATCCGAGGGTTATGGCTGCTATAAAGGAGATGCTAGACAGGCAGCAGCCGTACGTCGGGGCCTTCATGTTGAGGGATTCGTCAACAGATACAGATGTTATTTCCAACAGAGGAGATGTTCACGAGGTTGGGGTGTTGGCACAGATCACAAGTGCCTTCCCCAGCAAAGATGAGAAGACCGGTCATGAAACGATGACCGCCCTACTGTACCCTCACAAGAGGATCAAGATAGACCAGTTGGTACCTCCGAGCAAAGAAAATGTAAAACCCAAAACGAAAAGCAAGTTGGAAAACATTGTGGTCGAGAAAGTATCAGACTTGCCACAAGATCAGGAGACTACCGAGCCATCGTCAACTCCACCGCCATCGACAGTGGCAACTACGAAACCGGAATCTGAAAGTTCTGTAGAAGTCTCAGAGGCTGGTGACTTGTCAGGGCCCACCGATTTCCTTAAGGATTATAACGTATCCCTCGTCAATGTCTCTGATTTGCAAGATGAGCTCTTCGATCGTAAATCACCCGTGATTAATGCATTGACGTCTGAGATTCTGAAAGTGTTCAAAGAGATCTCGCAATTGAACACCATGTTTAGGGAACAGATTGCCACATTTTCCGCCTCGATTCAATCGGCGACCACCAACATATTCGAAGAGCCGGCTAGGTTAGCCGATTTTGCCGCCGCTGTGTCAGCTGGCGAAGAGGAGGAGTTGCAAGATATATTGGGGTCCTTGAACATTGAACAAAGATTGGAAAAGGCACTTTTAGTTCTGAAAAAGGAACTGATGAACGCAAAACTGCAAAATAAAATCTCAAAGGATGTCGAGACCAAAATACAGAAAAGACAAAGAGAGTACTACCTCATGGAACAACTGAAGGGAATTAAGAGGGAGCTGGGAATTGATGACAGTAGGGATAAGCTTATCGAGACTTATAGAAACCGTATTGAGAAATTGCAACTACCTGAATCCGTGCAAAAAATCTTCGACGATGAGGTTATGAAGTTGTCTACTTTGGAGACCTCGATGTCTGAATTTGGAGTCATAAGAAACTATCTAGATTGGCTGACGACGTTGCCTTGGGGTATTATCTCCAAAGAGCAGTACTCTATCAAGGGCGCCCAAACAATTTTGGACGAGGATCACTACGGGATGAAGGATGTCAAGACAAGAATTCTTGAATTTATCGCAGTCGGTAAACTTTTGGGAAAAGTTGATGGGAAAATTCTTTGCTTTGTAGGCCCACCAGGTGTTGGTAAGACCTCTATCGGTAAATCTATTGCCAGAGCTTTGCATCGGCAATTCTTTAGGTTTTCAGTTGGTGGGATGACGGATGTCGCTGAGATTAAGGGTCACAGGAGAACGTATATCGGTGCGTTGCCCGGTAGAATCATTCAGGCCTTGAAGAAATGTCAAACAGAAAACCCATTAATTTTGATCGATGAGATTGACAAGATAGGGCACGGCGGGATGCACGGTGACCCATCTGCTGCATTGTTGGAAGTTTTGGACCCTGAACAGAACAACAACTTCTTGGATAATTATTTGGACATACCAATCGACTTATCGAAGGTGCTCTTTGTTTGTACGGCGAACAGTCTGGACACGATTCCAAGACCATTGCTGGATCGTATGGAGGTCATTGAATTGACAGGGTACGTTGCTGAAGAGAAGGTCCAAATTGCGGAGAAGTATCTTGCGCCCCAGGCAAAGAAGTCTGCAGGGTTATCGAATGCAAACGTTGATTTAACCGAGGAAGCAGTCATTGCCCTGATGAAAAGCTACTGTAGGGAAAGTGGTGTGAGAAACTTGAAAAAGCACATTGAGAAGATTTATCGTAAGGCCGCTCTGAATGTTTTGAAAGAGCTGAACTTGAAGGAAGGTGCCGGGGATGGGGCAGAGACAACCAAAAAATCTGGTGACGAGACAGAGACAGCTGCCGCTACGACTACCACTAGTACGATCAACGAGAATGATAATATTCAAGTGGAGAAGAACAAGGAGAGTGTTGAGTCGATGCGAGTACCCGCCGAGATCAAAGTTGTCATTGATCGATCAAACCTGAAGGATTACGTAGGACCACCAGTGTACACCACGGACAGATTGTACGAGGAGACGCCACCTGGTGTCGTGATGGGTCTTGCCTGGACGAGCATGGGTGGTTGTTCGCTGTACGTCGAGTCTGTCCTTGAGCAACCTTTGCACAACTGTAAGCATGCGACACTAGAGAGAACTGGCCAGTTGGGCGACGTCATGAAGGAATCGTCGAGGTTGGCGTATTCGTTCACGAAAATGTTCCTCGCACAAAGGTTCCCCGAAAACAGATTTTTCGAAAAGGCTTCAATCCACTTGCACTGTCCCGTGGGCGCCATTCCGAAGGATGGTCCCTCCGCTGGTGTCACGATGGCCACTTCATTTATGTCATTGTCGTTGAACCGGTCCGTGGACCCGACGGTCGCGATGACCGGTGAACTGACACTTACTGGGAAAGTGCTCCGCATTGGCGGGCTCAGAGAGAAGGCCGTCGCCGCGAAGAGGTCCGGCGCGAAGACTATCATTTTCCCACGGGACAACCTGAACGACTGGGAGGAGCTTCCCGAGAACGTCAAAGAGGGGCTGGAACCCGTCGCAGCGGACTGGTACAGCGACGTGTTCGAGAGGCTCTTCTCCGGTGTCTCCCAGAAGGACGGCAACGCCGTCTGGGACAAAGAGTTTGCCCTGATCGACGAAGCCAAGAAGCACCACGACGAGGACAGCTAGCTGGGTCCATCGTTAACGCCTTCGTTTTGTAAATAAAAGCCCTACAACTCAAAAATAAAATAGATATAGTATCAAGTTAGTACGTGAAGAACAGTACGGACCCAATTGCACGACGACTAGACGTCGCGATAGGGTTTCGACAGGACCTCGAGACGCTGTCAATGGCTATTACACTTTCGTTTTAGGAAATACTAAAATATTCAAAATATTCAAAAAAAAAAAGAAGCGAAAATCTTTAAAAAGATTTGAAATTTGAGATTTCGAACTTTTCGTCGATGCGATTGAGGCGATGCGTCACAGACAGCAGCAGCAGCAGGAGTTGAGGTAGTTCGTGGAGCAGGACAGCAAGGCAGTCAATGGTCGAGAACAGGAGGCGCAGACGTAACGCTGAGGATGACGGGGACCGCGACGGGGACGTGGTGAGTTCTGGGGAGGAGGGTGGCGCGATGCCGCCGTCTTCGCCTCAACACCGGGCGAACATGCGGTCATCGCCCATTGGGTCTCCAGGGGAGATGGTAAACCCTGAAGGGGAGGATGACGAGCTAAGCGACGTGCCGGACATTGACGATGCGGAGGAACAGATGGACGAGGTGGATCTGGTCGGGGACGACATGTACCGGGACTATGCCGTGGATCCCGAGAAGGACAGGTACGACGCTGGTCAGGTGGATGATAGCGAGCAACGGGAGTTGTCCTTGAGCGAGAGGCGGAGAATTGACTCGCAGTTGAACGAGCGGGACAGGCTTTTGAAAAATGCGGCGTACATGGACGACGATGAGGGGGGGGGTGAGGACGACCGACTTGACGCGATGGGGTTGCCCGTTCAACGGCGCAGGCGGCGCAGGCAGTACGAGGATTTGGAACACAGCGACGAGGACCTGCTAAGCGATCTCGATATTGACCCAATGATGGAGGAGTTGACGCTCGAGTCGCTGAGCAACGTCAAAGCCAACAGTTACTCAGAGTGGATTACGCAGCCGAACGTCTCCAGAACGATAGCACGTGAGTTGAAGTCTTTTTTGTTGGAGTACACTGATGAAACTGGGAGGTCTGTGTACGGTGCCCGGATTAGGACGCTCGGTGAAATGAACTCCGAAGCGCTCGAGGTAAATTATAGACACCTTGCTGAATCGAAGGCCATTCTGGCACTATTCTTGGCAAAGTGCCCTGAGGAGATGCTCAAGATCTTCGACTTGGTCGCCATGGAGGCGACAGAACTGCACTACCCAGACTACGCTCGGATCCACTCCGAGATTCACGTCAGGATTTCAGATTTCCCGACAATCCACAACTTGAGAGAACTCCGTGAAAACAACTTGGGCTCGCTCGTGCGTGTGACAGGTGTCGTTACGAGAAGAACTGGTGTCTTCCCGCAATTGAAGTACGTGAAGTTTAACTGTCTCAAGTGTGGGGCCATTTTGGGGCCCTTCTTCCAGGATTCTAACGAAGAGATTAGAATCTCTTTCTGTACCAACTGTAGGTCGAAGGGACCCTTTACCGTGAATGGAGAAAAGACAGTGTACAGAAATTACCAGAGGGTAACTCTTCAAGAGGCACCCGGTACCGTCCCAGCGGGGCGTTTGCCAAGACACAGGGAAGTCATACTTTTGTCTGAGCTAGTCGACGTCGCTAAACCCGGTGAGGAGGTGGAGGTCACGGGTGTGTACAAAAACAACTACGATGGTGGTTTAAACGCCAAGAACGGGTTCCCAGTGTTTGCCACAATTATTGAAGCCAACTCAGTAAAGAGAAGAGAGGGGAACTTGTCCAACCCGGACGAAGAGGGTCTGGACGTGTTCGGATGGACGGAAGAGGAGGAACGTGAATTCAGGAAGCTTTCGAGGGATCGCGGTGTCATTGACAAGATCATCTCATCCATCGCTCCTTCGATCTACGGTCACAGAGACATCAAAGTGGCCATCGCGTGTTCGTTATTTGGCGGGGTCCCCAAAAATATCAACGGTAAACACTCCATTCGTGGTGACATCAACGTTTTGCTGCTCGGTGATCCAGGTACAGCCAAATCCCAGATCTTGAAGTACGTGGAGAAAACTGCGCACAGAGCTGTGTTTGCTACGGGTCAAGGTGCATCCGCAGTCGGGTTGACCGCTTCGGTACGAAAGGACCCGATTACTAGAGAGTGGACTCTAGAAGGTGGTGCATTGGTTTTAGCAGATAAAGGTGTCTGTTTGATAGATGAATTTGATAAAATGAACGATCAGGATAGAACCTCCATCCATGAAGCGATGGAACAGCAGAGTATATCCATTTCCAAGGCAGGTATTGTAACCACTTTACAGGCTCGTTGCTCTATCATTGCCGCGGCCAATCCAAACGGTGGTCGTTACAATTCCACTTTACCGCTGGCTCAAAACGTTGGCTTGACGGAACCGATCCTATCCAGATTCGACATTTTGTGTGTTGTTAGAGATTTGGTCGATGAAGAAGCAGATGAAAGACTGGCTACTTTTGTGGTAGATTCGCATTTCAGATCCCATCCAGAAAACGACGTTGATTATATAAACGGGGAAGCCGAGAATACCGCGGAGAACGTGACTGGTGAGGACGGACAAGCTTCTGCTGTATCTGCGAGACAGAGGAAACAGCAAAGACAAAGGAAAAAGGAGGAAGAAATCTCACCTATCCCACAGGAGTTACTGATGAAATATATTCATTACGCAAGAACGAAAGTCCATCCCAAACTGCATCAAATGGACATGGATAAAGTCAGTAAAGTGTACGCAGACTTAAGAAGAGAAAGTATTTCTACCGGTTCCTTCCCTATCACAGTCCGTCATTTGGAATCTATTTTAAGAATCGCAGAGGCCTTTGCGAAGATGAGACTCTCCGAGTTTGTTTCGTCGTGGGACTTGGATAGAGCAATCAAGGTCGTCGTCGACTCCTTTGTCGATGCGCAAAAGATAAGTGTACGTCGCCAACTGCACAGGTCGTTCGCCATTTACACTATGGGTCAGAACTCGCGTTATTGATGAAGATAGCTTCAGGTGGAAGTGATGACCACGTACATGTAATATTATACAACTCTATGACACTAGTTTTTTAACGTCTATAAAAGTCAAACATATTCACAATAAAACAGAAGTTCTGGTATCAACGACCGCCTGAATTCTCTTTCAACTTGGGCTCGATATCAAAGACCCTATAAGCTAATTCCTCCACGGTTTCTTTGGGGATCAACAAATTTACAGAGTTCACTCCAACCCATACAGGAAAGATTAATGGTTCTCTCCCGGAAAGGTCAGTCGGAATTTTAACAAATGCACAGCCGGGGGATAATTTGTCAATTTTTGTAATGAACCCGGTATCAAGATCCTGTTCTTTGACGTAATCGAGAGTTGGAAATGACTCCGTTAACAAGAATTTCAAAGTTTTATCGTTTGTTGTTATGACTCTATCAGGTTTAACGTGATGCTGTAGAGTCTGTAACGATTCGCTAGAGACTCTCCAAGGGCAAGCCACATCCATCTTTTGAAAAACAAAAAGTTTAACCCCCGTGTGTATGACATTCAGTCTATCTTTGTTCAGCAAGATGATTTCTCTTATCGTTTCAAGAGCTTTGTAAATCACCCTAGTGGGTTCGCCGGTGGTGTTACGAACGAGACAGGAACTTTTATCGAATTGGTCATCAATTCCGTAATAATTCCAGCAATCTTGTAGTACTTTGTTGCTTGGTTCAAGGAAGATGAACGGCTCAGCATTTGCATCTAAGGGCAAAACAATCTTCTTTTTAGTTTGCCCTTCGGAACCAGTCTTCAATCCCAACTGAGCCATTTTTGACGTCAGTTCTTCGGGTCTCTCCGGGAATTCGTGTTCGAGAGGGGCATTCTTTTCGAAAACGGCAATGAAAAATGCGCCTGTATCTTGTTGATGGGGGTAAACCCTGATGCACTTCTCCAAATTAAATGTTTTTTGTTCGTCTGCAGTAGGTGGGAACCAGCTGTCGAGCGTTTCAGGGTCGCCTCTTTCTCTCATTTCTCCATTTCTATCAATAACTGGCCAGGAAGAAATACCTCGAGATCTGATTAATCCTGGCAGCTCGTCGTCAAAATTAACCAGGCTAACCTCCCCAGCCCAATTCCTAAGTGCATTGGCAATAACAGCCTCATTTTCGATAGGGTTCATAGAACACGTCGAGTAAACTAATCTCCCGCCATTTCTGAGCAACTGTAGGCCTCGGTTTAAGATATTATTCTGCAAGCGGTGCAATCCGAGTGCATTTTGAAACCTCCAGTCGTTCCAAATGTTTATGTTTTTTCTCAAAGTACCATCCCCAGAACAGGGAACATCGCATAAAATTCTGTCAAATTTCATGGTAATATTGTTATTCAAACTGTTGGTGCGAATATTCGGGAAAAATTGTGCATCATGGTTTACCACTAGAATGTTGGAGCTATTCAATCTTTTCAGCTGATGCACTAAGAGGTACGACCTCCGCATGTCTGAGTCATTCGCAACGATTATCCCCGTGGGTTCATCGGTATCCTTGTGTAGCTGTTCTATCAATTGGGCTGTTTTGGACCCAGGTGCAGCACACATATCCAGAACATTGTGATTTGATTCTAACCTGAGCAGTAGAGGAGGTATCATAGACACGGCCTCCTGTCTTGAAATGTTACCTATAGCAGTCTCCATTACTAGAAATTTATGGGTTTTTGCAAACTGCTCACTTTTTCTAAGTATTCGTTTAGAAACGTCCAGTTGCCAAGCTAAATGGTTTGGATACCATTCGAGCTGTATGGGCGGTTTAACTGCTTCTCCCTCAAAGGTAATATTGGTCAAACTTGGCAGGTGCTTTTGCTTGAAAATTTGCAAAATATCTTGAGCGTGAACTCTTGTGCCTGTAATCCTGAACGTCAATGGCAGATCCCTCTGGCAGGCCCTTTTGAAGTCTAACCATTCCGCTTCATCAGAAAATAACCGCAGTTCAGTTTTATAATACTTTTCCCACTTGTCATTTTCCTTGACCAGATCCTTCCAGTTCATGTGAGAGCGAGTATTCTTACCATAGTGTTTCTTCTTAGCCATTCGTTCGATAGTTGTACCCGAGCAAATGATATGGGATCCGTTGCAATGGGTATAACTGCACTGCATAAAATAGCTTAGAAGACCAACAAAAATTATCTCTGCTACTAAGCATATCATTTGGTACGAATAGGACATCTCTTCCCCTCGGGATCATATATCAGCTGGATAGTCCCTGTAATTGAGCATTTTGGATATCATCTGAGCAGGACCTGCACGGATTTTAGCCTTGTCATCTCTCTCTTGATTGTGGGGACGTTCTTCTTTATTTTCATCGTCTTTTTCCAAGGTCTGATCTGAATCATCCTCTATCTCGGAATCAGTATCGTCCTCGTACTCGTCCTCATCTTCGTCTTCATCGGAAGACGACAGTCCTCTTATATTCTCGTTACTTATTAGGTAGTCTTCGACCCATTTTTCCACCAGCAGACCCAATGTAATCAAGCTGGTTTCGTCAAAACAATCGATGAGTTGTGGATACCGCTGCAGACACAATTGAGTTGCAAAATAATGTAATACCCTTAGGTCCAACTGCGGCATGATTTCTCCCTGGAACAATCCGTTCAGTCTGTCAACGGCAGCATCGGCGGCCAAATCCTCGCGCGACTTGAAAGGAATAGGCACCAAATAGTTGATCTTGCTGGCCAGAATTTCATCTGCGGAAACTGTATGTGTCTGGTACTCGGTGACAAGGTCTGAACATGCCTCGTATACATTCCTATCCATTATTATATGTATATATTGGTTTGTCCACTTCAGCGTGCTTTCCTTAGTATTACCGCTGTATAGTAAGTGATATTGAATAATTGAATACTTTGAAAAATATTATAGTTTCTCTATATTGAAAGAGAGGTATAGTGAGGTTAGACCAGGGGACCATACGATTTGGACCGTTCTGATATTTAGGAATCAAATTTGAACCTCTAGTTTTAGATATGTTTGTGTATGTATATATACGGCATCGATATACGTGGAAGAACGGCAAAAACAATAGGAAGCCCTATAATAACGTCGAGTAGGAGAGGAGGAAATTGATAAATGAATTGACAACGTCTCATCATCCTGGAGAGTATAGGGGAGCGGGTAGTCTCACTCCTGTTCAGGATCCTTTCTCTGTTTTAAAACTAGTGGGTGGCCAGTTACTCTGAAGTATATATCTTTGACATCGTCAGTCATGGTCTCGAAGTGAGACGAGGCATCGTAGGATCTGGAAAGGTAGACGTTATCCTTGAACCCGTCCTCCTTCGGTTCGAACAGTTCCGCGATGCCCATAAACTTCTCCTCGATTGGCCCCAGAATTTTGAAAGCTGGCTCCAACTCTACGTGTGGCTTATCTGTTTCGATGATTGTGGATATAATGGCCAAATAGTGGCCCTTGGAACACACGTTGTGTGCATCGGAGACAATTGCAATGTAGATATCGTTTTTCCTCTCTACTTGACTCTGCGGGATAATGATCTGTAGCGAGTCGGCACTGCTTGTGCCTGGAACAGGGTGGTTTAAGATACAGATAGCTCTAATGACTCTCTGTCCCGTTGATTTGCATTTCTGCGGGAAATAAGTTGGGTCCGCAATTACCACTGGTGCTTTAAACGTACCTAGTTTTGTCTTTACTGCCTCGAATTTTCCATCATCTGCGTAAACCACCTCATCAATAGGGGTGTCTAGCATATAGGTACCACCGTATATGGCGGACAGCCGGGCAAACCCCTGAGGTAACTCCCCCAGACCGTATAGCGGGTACAGGTATGGCGATTTCCCGTAGCGGGCAACACTCTGACAGTACAGTAGAATTCTCTCGTAACTTGGCCTTGCTGGTTGTTGCAGATAGTCGTCGTTCGTCCAAAGCGCCATTGAATGGCCGATAAACTCCTTTGTTGAGTTACCGAGCCCAAACTTGTAGTAGACCTCGTCCATTGTGTTCTGGTCGAGATCCAACCCCTGGTGTGAGGGGACATCGTCCTCTTTGTACGAGCTGATCCACTCCAAGAATTTCTTCATCCTTCTCTTCTCGAAGATGCCCATCAGTGGTGAAGAGATTGCCTCCACCTCATTAGCAGGAACTTTGTAAATTTTCCCCTGCTTGAACACGTACGACCCTGAAACTTGCTTGAAGTCCACGTACCTGGTGACATCCGTGTGCACTAGGATGTTGGTCAATTCACCGTTTGCCATCAGAAACTTGGGGATCAAATCGACATTCCAGTCCCTGTCCTTGCCAAACTTTCCCTCCCTGTCCTCCTTCGATGGTGGGTTCTGCTTGAACTTGGAGTACAGCTGGGATAAAGTGACAGACGCGGACTCCCCACCATAATGGTCCTGCTTATCAATATGCAAAACTTTCTTACCGTCCACGGAAAGCAGCCCAGATAGAATGCACTCCGTGATCCCTGTTCCTAAAACAATAACGTCATAATCGGTGTCAACTTTCTCTTGATCCATGGCTGGCTGGTATGCTGTGGCTGATGCTGTGGTTGTTGCTGTCTGTCTGGCTTGTACAATGCGGTACTTCACTATGTTAACGAGTACAGCCCCCAAATAGAAAAAGGACAGAAAATACAAAAAAAAGAAGTAACGAGATACGAGACACTTACAGTGTGGGTCCAACGCCAACAAGTTCAACCAACAGCGGGCCACTGGTTGCCCTGTACTGGTAACTGGGGTAAGAGTAAGAGTAGAAGCAACGAGATTAGGTTGTGCGTCTTGCAAGAATGGTTGGCTGGAAGTGATTTCTACGTTACCACAACTTCCGTTCAAGGGTAGACGCAAGTCAAAGGGTGTGTGTAATTTTTAGCAGGACGGATGCAGAAGGGTTGTGTCTAAGTGTTCAGTTTTCCTTGGTTCGAGTGCAATTGTTGATACCTCTCAGTTCTCCTGTAGGAGCAAACAACCCCAAAAAAGAAGCAAAAAATTTTGAAAAAATAATGATTTCGCCCAGGATCGAACTGGGGACGTTCTGCGTGTTAAGCAGATGCCATAACCGACTAGACCACGAAACCATTTATTTCTGAAAAATGCTGGAACTGTGTGACATAGATGTCACACAGTTTTAATCACGAGACCCAGCTTTCAATCACGAACTCACACAGTTCTCAGTTATGACAACAACTCTCTTATACGAGACACAAACAATAAGCCCTTTTCCACAAGGCAACCCTTAGCGACAAACAACCGTTACTATGTACTGGTCGCTGACGGGATTCATCATCATACTACGATAGGACTTATATGAAAACTGTATCGGCTTCTCTAAACAGAACTATGTAGTGTACACAATACTATCTAAAGATATCTTCAAATATCTTCTTCCAGTGAAAAATACCGTTGTGAAAATTCTCCATTTTCACGTGAGACAAAAATATACTTATCTCACGGAAGATTATAGGGTTTGGACCTATAATTTCCAACACTATGCAATATTTACTTGACTGAGATATCGTCAAACAACACTATGTTCTAGTGTTCATATCCAGTCCGTCGTTACTATTTCTGAGATCCACCCTAGTCTGACCTACAACAAAGAAAAAATGTTTTAGCCGTTTATTAATGGTAAATTAGGTCACGCAATATGATTATTGAATCAGTGAATTTAGGCTGTACATATTGCATTCTCGTTGTAGCTGCGTCCTTATAAAATGCTGCATAATTTAAGTTTTCAGTTTCCAAATATCATGGCAATTGGTGTAGTTCAAAGAGGCTTTTAGAAGAGGAATCCATATTGACAGTACCCGTAAGGTTCACTCTTTGCAAGTTTTATGTCTAAAAAACAACAATCCCTTCTTCTTCTTCTTCCTAGCGAGTTACGTTTATATAACCAGTATATTTTATTTACGAGTCGATACAAGGGAAAGATGACATGCGAACACAACACATACTAGGGGGAATCAAGCCACTCCAATACTTTTGGCTCTATTTAGATAAATCACCCGGAATGGAAGGATTTATGTTCTCCACAATCGTTATTTCTTGTAACCATTTGGATAATTCATCAGGAGTAGGTGTATCCCCATTTTCGCTCTTCTTCGTCTTTATGTCAAGCTGTTTTATCCCCGATATTATAAATTTTATCTCGTCCTCTGTAGATTCGCGTCTTATCACCTCTTCCAACAGTGTAATACCGTACTTTTCCTCTTGCTCAACGTTCTTCATCGTGTCCTCGATCAAATGTATCCCTACCCTGGTGAACAACGGATCATCCGATAACTGTAGCTGATAGAACTGTGAGCAATTGGAGTGTAGTTTGCCGCAGAACTTGGACAGGTAATTGTAAGGGTTGTTCTCAGACATAAACAGCTTTGTCGTTTGATTCATACTGAAAGGATCTCTTCGCCTCTCTGTTGAGTTAGAGCACAAAGGGTACCCACAGAGCCCGTTCAAGTTTCTTTCATCGATAAGATCATCGTAGGTCTCCGGTGTTATCAGTTTTCCGAGATACTTTGCCGCTTCTTCGCTCTCCAAAGACGCATCACACAGCAGAGTGATGATTTCTAGGGTAATTACTTCCGATTCTTTGATACTTAACTGCCTATGTTTTTGAAACCCAGAAAGAGCCACCTGCTGTATTCTGTGGATGCTAATCTTGCCCTCCAACATATTAAACACCCTTCTTATCTAGTTGCCAAATGATCAAGTCCAATGCAGTACGTCCTCCCCTCGATACACACTCGACTGTGACGTTTTGCGTTCATGCTCATCCTACAGAGCCCTTTAGTGATGTTCGAATCCTATAAAGGAAAAAAAAAGAAAGAAAGAGAGAGTGTGTCGTAACCACAGCTACCCATCGCAAGCCGTTACATGAGATTGGGCACGGATTGGAGAGGTTGCATACTACATTGAAGTAAACCATCTTTAAATCAGAGCTGCAATTGCGTGCTGAAGGCGTGGGGCCGGTGGAAGAGAACCAAAATCATGGAGAAGGTGCACTTTCAACAGAAAGGAACATCTCAGCGAAGTAGAACGTCATCGCATGCCAGTAGTCATCCGAGTCGTACAAAGAGAAAGCGCGTGAATCGCCGTATGCGTATATGGTGGCGGCAAGTGTTGCGTTCGCTTGAGCTGTCCGGAAAATATTTTCCAGAAGATAGTTCGGATGTTAGTGGGGAAGGGCAAGAAAGTCAAGATGGCAATTACGAAATGGAACAACTCATCAATATGGTCCAAATTCCACTGTATTTGGAGAAATACATGACATACACGTTGTTGGTCCTTCTTGACGGGTTTCTTTATTATTTCAGTGTCTTGCCGATCAAGATCATCATTGGTTATATCAATATTTACAGATCTCGAGATATGAGCTACACCTGGCTGGCAAGAACTCTAAGGGAGAGGTTGACACTTTTCCTCATCCTCATATCCTCAATTATCTTGAGCAAGCTGGATACTTCGAAAGTTTATCATCGAATTAAGAGACAAAACTCGATGAAGCTGTACATGCTGTTTAGCGTATTGGAAATTGGCGACACGATGCTCTCATCTATGGGTCAATCCTTACTCCGCGTTTTATTGTTTTCGAAGAAGTACTGTTGGAGAGACAGTAGGTTTAAGCAACTTATTTTGTTGGCACTGACTACTCTATACCTCGTGTCGCACGGGTATGTTCTTATCTACCAAGCAATATCTTTGAACGTTGCCGTGAATTCGTACAACAACGCGTTGACCGCTCTCCTACTATCGATGCAATTTGCAGAGATCAAAGCCTCGTTGTTTAAGAAATTTGACAAGGAAGGGTTATTCCAATTAACGATCAGTGATATGGTTCAAAGATTCAAAGTTGTACTGCTTTTGCTTATTATAGCGCTACGAAATTCCAGTATGGCGATGATGAGTTCCGATCTCTCCTTCATAAGCATATGGAACAGGATTTCCACTTTGCAGGGCAATACTTTGTCTCTATGTCTGTGGAACCCAATGGTTAGCGTCCTCGGTAGTGCTGTTTTGGTGGACTGGATCAAACACGCTTATATAACAAAATTCAACCGGATCAAGCCTCAGATTTACGATAAATTTTTCTACATCACATACAAGGACCACACCACAAGCATACTTCAGTACCAGGAGAGACTGGGCTTGCCGCTGCCGTCGTTCGTTGTTCTGTTCCTCGTAATAGTGACCCCGGCACTGTATCGCGTTATCAAGTGCAAGTTTGTCAATGACAACACCTACCAAGTTGTCTCCCTAATTCAAACAATGGCGTGCATCATGACCATAGCATGCTCCGTTCTGTTACTGCGCGTTGCAGTCCACCAAATACTGGTTTACTGCTCTGGTCACGCCAGCAGGAACCCAGTATCGCTGCAAGTGACCGAGCGGGATTACGTCCCCGGGTTAGTCTCGGAGGGCAGCGGCACCATGGACCAGAGCACAAGAGAGATCATATACGGAACGGCAGAGCCACCCCCCACTACGAGCGAGGCAAGGGCCAAGCATGACAGGGACAGCAGCACGGCCCTCGAACAGGTCGCCCGGTACAAGATGGTGTCGAAGCGGATCTGGTAAGTTGCTATTGCCCTTTTGGGACACAAAGCACTTTTTTCCTTTCTTTTCTCGATTTTCCTGTTGTTTCGAGGCCGATTACTTCATGAAGCAGCACTTTGAGGACGCAGATACGTCTTGATGTTGTGTTGTTGGACGGTATTCACTGTTTTATTGGTGGATCAGGAGGTTGTTAATAGCTGAGACAATGTTTAGACACCTGGTGCTGTCAGGGTGTGGGAGAACCGCCCCCGGTTTTGTCGCCCGAAGAGGTGTTTCGTCGCTGAATTATCTTCGTAAGAGCATGTGCTCTCCAAAGACTCTCAGTGCTGGCTTGAGTTCCAACCAAGGTAGCTCGCTGTTTACAGCTGGGAATTTGAGCAACAAATCTATTTTGGCTGGTGCTTGTGCGAAACGGTCCTTCACTGGTGCGCGTCCCCTCAAGGGGATTGCAGGGAGTGTTCCGGAGTTTACCACTACTAGTGGAGATGGTGCACGGAAGACCGCTAACAGCGTTGCCTACTGGCTGATCGGTACTTCTGGTCTGGTGTTTGGTATTGTGGTCCTTGGTGGGCTGACTAGACTGACTGAGTCTGGTCTGAGTATTACTGAATGGAAGCCTGTCACAGGTTCTCTGCCACCTATGAACCAGCAAGAATGGGAGGAAGAGTTCACAAAGTACAAGGACTCCCCTGAATTCAAACAACTGAACAGTCATATCGACATGGACGAATTCAAGTTTATCTTCTTCATGGAGTGGATTCACAGATTATGGGGCCGTGCTATCGGTGTTGTATTTATTGCACCTGCTGTATATTTTGCCATGAGGAAACGTACATCTCCGCAGGTGAACAAGAGAATCTTTGGACTGTGTGCTCTGCTAGGTTTGCAAGGGTTCTTAGGTTGGTGGATGGTTAAATCCGGTTTGGACCAAGAACAACTGGAAGCGAGAAAGTCGAAGCCGACAGTGTCCCAGTACAGATTAACCACACATCTGGGTGCTGCGTTTTTGTTGTACTTGGGTATGCTTTGGACTGGGTTCGATATCTTGAAGGAGAACAAGTGGATGAAAAAACCAATAGATGCCTCCGCCTTGTTTAAGAAATTGGATAGTCCGATGCTACGCCCATTAAGGAAACTCTCGACCGCATTATTGGTGATATCCTTCGTCACCGCGATGAGTGGTGGTATGGTCGCTGGATTGGATGCTGGATGGATCTACAACACCTGGCCCAAAATGGGGGAGACTTGGTTCCCTCCAAAGCGTGAGCTGATGGATTCGAATTTTGCTCGTAGAGAGGACCAGAAAGATTTGTGGTGGAGAAACCTGTTGGAGAACCCAACTACGGTACAATTGGTCCATAGAACATTCGCCACTGTTGCATTCTTTGCTGTGTTTGGTGTCCACATGTACGCCGTGAAGAAAAAGCCATTCATCCCCAAAAATGTGCAGATGTCTATTCATACGCTCATGGGTATTGTCACGCTGCAAGTCGGTCTGGGTATTTTCACCCTGTTATGGTTAGTTCCGGTCCACTTGGCATCGACACATCAAGCCGGTGCACTGGCCCTGGTCACGTCCTCGTTGATCCTAATGAATCAACTAAGAAGACCAAGAGCCGGGATTAGAAACGTAATCAACAGTACGCTGGCGAAGGAACTGAAGAGGTCGACACAACAAGCGGGTACCAAGATTATGTCAGAGACAGCCAAACTTGCAAAGTGAGTGAGCGCAGTGTTCGTTCTTCGCCTTTTTGCCTTTTGACGTCACAAATCTTCCTTGTTAATAGTGTGCGCTGATTTCTGCATCCTCTCCGCTAAATGTTATATATATACTCGAATGATCCATTATTTATTGTCTATAAACGGTATTGTAAGAACGAGATTCCTAGATCTGTTGCATGAATTCCTTCTCTATTTTGACCATTGCCATGGTGTCCTCGCTGGACAGTCTCCACATTAGCACCATAAATATGCTGCGGTATGGAGCGAACCTATCCGCACACGCTTCCATAATGTCGTCGTCGTAGATGGTCCAATTGAATTTTTTGTGCTTGATCTTGCTCTTCTTGATGACGCTACCTCTATTTTTCATCAACTCGGCCAAAAGCTCTGGTTTGTCGCTAATATAGCGCGAAAACCCTCTCGCGATGCCTAAATCTTCTGGAACAAAGACGTTCAACCGCTTCAGTGCCGTTAGCAAAAACATCTTGGCACTCCAGGGTCCAATCCCCTTGATATTGTTAACAAGATGATCAACAACCTCACTGTCGTTGTCCCTAGTTTTGAAAAGCGTATCTATCTCCTTCGAGTTCTCGCTGAAATACAATGCCAGCGATTCAAGATATGACAGTTTCCTGTCACTAAGGCCACACGCCTTTATGATACTGCGTTTCTCCGGGTCCTTCAGATCCTTGTGCAACGTCAAGAAAGTGGGGAACAACCCATCGAAATGGTCCATGAACCGTTTTCTTATACTCATCGCGGCGTTATTACTAATCTGTTGGCCCATAATAGTACTCCCCAGTCTCGTAAATGCGTCCTGAAGGGAGACTTTTGCAATGTCATCACTATCATCAGTACGGTAAAAAAGCATAAAACTGTTAAGTAACATTATGGTCCTAACGCTGGGGTCCACCTCTAATACCCTCTCGCACCCTATAACGAACTCATTAGTATGTTTCTCAATAAAGTCGCTGGGAAGCACAATCTCGTCCTCTTTTAAACGCTGCTTATGTTCGTTATCATCATCTTGCTTCTCAGTTTCGGCACGGCTTCTCTTCTGGGCACGAGTGATCATCACCAGCTGTCTCTACCTCCTCAACTCCGTGTTCCTCCCGTCTTTGGCATTTCTTCGAGGAATTTTAATGACATTTTTTTGTTCAAATAATATTCAAATCGTTCCAGATCCGCTTGAGGGGGTCCTGTTAGAACTGTTGCCCTGGTCAGTGCGGAGGCTTGGTATCTTACAGATCTGTACAGTCAGTGGATCGATAAAATTCCTTTTTGTATCCTTTTCTTAAAGTGTTTTGGGGTAGTTGAGAATGCAATTAACGGTTTCGAACGAGTCAACGGAACAGGTGTACGGGCCTATCGACGTCAGTGATGATATGGTGTTGGACGACCTTCTGGCGCTGCTGGAGTTGGACTGTTCCTTTGATGGTGAAAAGCAGGACTTGTACAACAACATGGCTGCTATCGACGTGGATGGAAGCCGGGCGAAAACTTTGAAAGAGCTGGGGATTCAGAATAGTCAGCTTTTGCTCATTAAGAATAAGTCTGAATCGAATATCGAGAATTTGAACGACAGGGATTACGTCGAGGCATTTAGAAGACAGCTATTGGCTAATCAGTTAATGAGACAGCAATTATCCTTCCAGATCCCGGGTCTCGACAATATAATCAACGACCCTCGGTTATTCTTTGAGAGGTTAAGTCCGATTATTTTGCAAAGAAGAGGAGGTTCACCCTTTTCAGCTGTACAAAACCAGAACGATTTTGGGATTCCACAGGGCGAATACGAAAAATTAATGAAGGACCCGGAGAATCCAGAGAATAAGAAGAGGCTGGCGGAACTGACTGACCAGAAAGCTATTGATGAACAGCTAAGATACGCCTACGAGTTTACACCAGAAGTGTTTACCACGGTCAGCATGTTATTTATTAATTTGGAGATCAACGGTCATCCCGTAAAAGCTTTTGTCGATACAGGTGCACAGATGACGATGATGTCGACGAAGTTGGCAGAGCTTACTGGGTTGACAAGGCTTATTGATCGGAGATTTATTGGTGAGGCCCGTGGTGTTGGCACGGGGAAGATTTTAGGGAGAATCCATCAGGCACAATTGAAGATCGAGACTCAATATATTCCAGGAAGTTTTGCCGTGCTGGATACGGGCATCGATCTTTTGTTTGGATTAGATATGTTGAGAAGGCATCAGGCAATCATTGACCTCAAGGATAACGTCATGAAAATTGCAGGAGTAGAAACAAAGTTTTTGACCGAGGCTGATATTCCGAAAAGTTCTCAGGAGGAAATCATCAAAAAGGCAGGTGGTCCATCTGGTGTCATCCAAGGGACAGGTTCCACGGTTCCCAGCAATGCTCCTACGACAATTAATTCACAGCAGCAGGGGGGCATCTCCCACTCTGAAGCAGCGATAAATCAGTTGATGGATTTGGGGTTTACGAGGACAGAGGTCATAAAAGCCTTGGATATGACCGGCGGTAATGCTGAATTGGCAGCTTCGTATCTTTTTCAATAATTGTTAGGGGAACTATTATTCAGGTACGTGTTTTGCTATCATAACCGTACCGTTTACCAAAGTTTCTTTGGCACCTGAATTTCGTTCATCACTGACTATTTTTATTTTACAAAGACCTTTTTAAAAGATACAAAATGCATCAAGCAGATTGATTCCTTTGGTAGAAAAAGAAGATCCAAGCTTAATGTAAATAGGATGTATTTGAATATGTAAATTTTGAACTAATCGGTTCTCATTGCTGCTTTTGATAAAATAACAAATAAGCAGACTGTGAAATGCATTCTCCATTCGAAACTGGTTTGCATTGCGTATCATCAAAATGATACCAACCATTTTCCGAGTTTTTAAAACAGTACGCCGTGTAATGCCCACTAAATAATGTCCCTGTGTGGCATGCAACGGCTACTAGTTTATATGGTACGTCACACTTCCCCAATAATCCGTTACCTTGGCTCAGGTCTAACAGATAAGGGTACTTAACAAAGCATTCCTTCTTGTTCAAAAGGTTATCAAACCTATTGAAATGGATAATCAGCACCTCTGGTACATTTGTTATTGTGGTGCCCAATGTCGAATGTGTCTTTGTTTTACATGTACTACAGTACCACCTGTCGTCACCCGTTAGCACATGCACTTTAAATAGCTCCTTCATGCAGTCGTAGATATGGCACATAGATACGAGAGGGATTGGAAGATTTAAGATTGAGAACGGTTCGTAATTGTTTGACTGTGTTTGGCATACTTGACAAGTTAGTTGACTTTTTATTTGACCTTTGAATGTATCGACAATATAACTTGAATTTCCCTTCCGGTACAGATTCCAGGCTTCTCTGTAGTCATCAACCTGCATAGCTGCATCGGAATTTTGTGGTCTACCCCAATTACTGTCTTCGTGAATCTCTTCAAGTAAACGAAGACAGAACTCACTGCAATCATGTTGTTGATATTTCCCATATTCTGGGAAAAGATTAGCCCATTGTTCTCTAAATTCCGTAATACTGACTGCTGGCTGTATGTTTTCCTGGCTGACCTGAAAAAAGGCTTGAATTATTTTTGCCCAATTCTTGACCACCAGTCCCTGATGCCCCAACCTACTATTAACATTTATTGTTCCAAGGTAGGCGTTGTCTAGGAACTTGTTGGTAAATTCAGGGAAGCAAAGGAGACATTGTATAATACAATTCATGTAACAGCAGTTACCTTCATTCTGAATGCCCTTTATTACTGTTGGGCTCGTGTAGTTGGGTTTGTGTGTATTGGATAGTGTCTGGGGGTTGTTTCCTGTAAATAAGGGCAGTTGAATAGAAAATGCAGGTCCAGCCATGTTGCTGTTATTACCCAAATCATTTTTGGTTATTATTGCATCGTAGTTCACAGAGCACATGTACAGCTTAGGATACCTTTGATCTATGGTCCTGGGTTTGAGATCAGTAATGATTTTTTCGAAAAGTATTACACTTTTCTTATATCCAGTCCCACTAGGTAACTCCTTGATGGGAACACAAATTACGATATATTCAAAATCGTTTCTTCCCCTGAAGTAAAAAAGCTCCCCCGGTTTCGTTACCTTTTCTAGATTGTGTTCAAGTTTCGAAAGAGTTTCCTGCTCTTTGATTAAAATCGGATCTATGCATACGTTAAATTTCGAATCCTGGGGATGTTGAGTAGACAAAGACAATTCTCTTACTTCGATGACAAGAATATCCCCAGAACTTTTGGAAAGAAGGATCCGCCTCAGGGTCCCCTCGGAGATCCACGACTGTTTTAGAAAACCCGTAAAGAAAGTCTTTTTTGTCCTAAGTTGCGAAAGTTTTTCCCTCAAGTCATTGATCCTGCGATCCTTCTCTACCAACTCTTTGAAGCGCAAATAATGTGCCCTCGTTTGGTCATCCCTATCTCGAACAAAAAAATCGTTGAATTCGGGCATAAGTGGGATCTTGTTCAACAAAGTGTCGCGTACCTCCATGTAGTGACCGTATGCTGTTTCATATCTTTCCCGTTGTTTCATATACGTGCACTGTTCTGTGTCCTCCAGCAATCGATGGCACTCATCAGAATAAGTTACCCAAATTCTGTGGCATTGTACAAGTAAGGATGGGATATTGTTGTACAAAATCATTTTTTCGAGAGCAGGGCCAGGTGTACCTTGCTCCATATTCAGAGTGTTGGTTTCATGATACATATGCTCGACGTTATCCATGCTGGGGTCTGCCCTCGATTTATACTGAAACTCTACTGGATACGTCATTGTGGCTCAGTTTTGTATCTCAAATTGCCAAAAGAGGAACAAAGTGCACTACAAAAAAAAATAGGATATTGGATCATATAATTATAAGAGATGTTTTATAAACACGAAGGCATTGAAACGCCTACTTGTAGGATTATCGGCTGTGTCGCAGCGGTACATATATATAGTGGGAACACCGCGTAATTAGTGCCAGTATTGGGTGCGTCCCTGAGAGGAGGAAGAGTTTTGTGAGTCGTTGCTTTTCTCCTGGGTGTTCGTTGTTGCTAACTCGACCACTTTGCCCGACACTTCTGCGTTCTTCTTGTCTGGTCCGGAAGACTCGGTCGCATCGCCTTGAATGGTGCCACTTTCTTCTATAACCCCGTCCTCTGCGAATCTCAGATCGTCCATTCTCGAGAACAACTTTTCCTGTTCCTCCTCCGTCATTTCGTTCTTCTTCTTATTTTTGATCCAGTAACCTGGATTCAAGTGCTTCATCTGCACGTTCTTCATGAAGGGCAAGTGGTTGTGTCTCTCCTCGTAGATCATCAACCCCAGAACGATGATCAACGCTAGCCAGTAGATGTTGTAACAAAGCATCGAAGACAGGTACCCGGTGTTTTGCCATCCCAGCAGGGCATTAAAAATATCCCAACCGTTGTCCAACTCTGGGTTACAGCAGTTGACGTGGTAGACGGCCTTTTTGATATTGTACGAACCATTACCGTCACCACCCTCTGAGGCGTCACCACCACTAGCCTTGTTGAACCTGTAGTTCTCGAAGTACCAAGCACCTCTTGAGAACAGCCCCGCACTGATCAAGTACAGGATAGAGGTGGAGATGACCAAGAAAATCTGAAGCGAGGAACGCGAGGCACCATAGTACAGCAGGAACCCAACGAGCCCCCCCGCGATCAATCCGACCACCACTGGTAGTGGGTACGCGGAAGCGTGGGACCCCTTTGTGGTAATACCGGCACCGGCAACGAAGACGACTGCCTCCAGCCCTTCTCTCAGCACTGTGATGAAGGGAAGGATGAACATTGCGTAACGTCTTGTCAAAAACCCAATTCTGAAGAAATCACGCTTCCGCTTGGGCACCTCCACTAGCGACTTTGCAATTTTGATTCTCCACTTCCCCTGCATCTTGTTCATTCTCAGCATGGGGATCCCCATCATGGTAATCATGCAAGTAGCTATCATACAGAAGATCCCTTCCCACAGATCCTCCGCTGAGCCGAAGATATCCTTCTGCAGAGAGTAGTAGGCGCCAATGAAACCACAACCAATAGCGAGACATATGATAAACCCGCCGATACAGCCGATCCAGACTTGTGTTTTCAGCTTCTTGTGCAACTTCGGGTTTTTGTCGCCAATGGACTGCTTCAAGAAGGAAAGCAGCACCGAGATAATGACGACAGCTTCCAGACATTCTCTGAAGACGACAAAGAAGACTGCCACGTTGAAAACTTTGTTAGGCATATTCCTAATTGTACTCTAGTCAAACAGAAAGAGACAGATACACACACAGGCACTGTATTTGCTCAATCAGTGTTCTCAGTAACTGGCCAAGAGACGATGGATACAAAGATTTGTCCGATACACGGAGAAGATATTTGCTCATAAGAAGACTGACGCAAGCACACACCATCCAATTGACATAACAGCTCACATATATATATATGTGTGTGTGCGTGTGTGCAAGAAGAAAGAAAGTTTTGCACGTATCTGTTCCTTCCCATCGATGGACGAATAGCGAGTCAGAGAGCAACCAATGGCGTAAAGCACGCCGTACAGGTATCGCACCCTCTTCGAAAGAACATCCGATACGAGGAAACCCACTCGCTGTGCAGAGTTGTTCTGTACCTTCCTATCATTATTATTATTATTTTCATTTTCGTTTTCTGTTGGGCTGCTCAGTGTTCAATTTACACCTTGCTTTGAAGCGGGGTCCACGGGAAGCACCTGAACTGTAGTCAGCTCAGCAGGGTTTCCCCTGCACCGTTCGATGCTGTTGCTCAATTAACTCAGATAAAATGCACCCGTTAATCCAGCGGTGTCCGGCCTAAAACAGTTGCAATCACCGGTGCAGACACACAACGGACGGCTCACGCAGTACTCGGTCGCCGTCGCCGCGCATCGTAGACAGACACTTTAACGGTCTTTGCGCGCATTTGCACCCTGTTTTGATATACTGAAGATGGCTATGGAGGTATGGTAGCGCCGTGGAAGAAACCAAACCCTAAATTTTCTTGATTAGGGTTTTGCAGGTGAATTTTTTTTTTCTTTCTTGAAAAGATGGAAAAGTGAAAAGACCCGTAGTGGTAAGAGAGTTGTAAGAGTGGTGGCAGATTACTCTCGAGGAGGACATTAGGACCGGGACAATGAGCGTACCAGACATTCTGCCATTGGAGGTGATAGACAAGACTATCAGCCAGCCGGTGTGGATTATTCTGCAGTCCAACAGGGAATTCACGGGGACTTTGGTCGGTTTTGACGATTTTGTCAACGTGATCATTGAGGATGCCGTCGAGTGGACAGTGACAGACGGTAAGAGCGAGAAGATCATGGAGCATCACGGGAGAATGCTGCTGAGTGGGAACAACATTGTCATGCTGGTCCCCGGCGGCAAGAAAGATATATAAGCAACTCAAAGAGGTCTCTTTGCATGTCTACTAACTAAGTAACAAGAAGAGTAAGAAATAAAAATAATAATGTATTATAATGCAATCTAAAGGAATAAGTAATGTTGGTATGGGGCATGCGCCTGCTCCGGTCAGGCTTTCATCTCTCTCACAATGGCCTCCAATTTGGCCGTTGTGTACGTCACCTCTTTCGGTTTCATCGAAATGGTGCAATTCATCAGATGCCACAGCCCCACAACGTAGCTTATGGCTGCCATATTGTGTCGCCGTGCAAGCTTGAAACAAGTCGCTGAAATTTCTGTGATCAATTCTGTCTCAGTCTCGATGATTCTCCCACCCAGGTAATTCAATAATATCTGTAACAGTAGACTCTTCTTCAACTGAAACCGCTCACCACCGGCCACCGCGTGCTCCATGTTAACCATCTTGTTCGCAGAGTAGTACTCGTTCAGCTTGTTCATATAAACGCTTTTCTCCTCGTTCGTACTCGGTAATGGGTTCCACGTGAACGGCTCGAAATGCGATATGATCCAGACAATCGCGATGGTACAGTCCCATACATTGTTGCCCTCCAAATCCGTCTCCCTCATTAACTCCGCTATTTGGGCCCATTTTTCACCACATTGTGTAATGCCATCCTGCACTCCCTCGTTTTGGCTCACTTGAGATGCTAACACTGTAAACTGGTTCAAGAGACAAATGATCTTGACCTCGTTTGGTGCAGATCTCTTTGCACTTTGTCCCTTTGCCAAAACCGCGCTGTATTTCGCAAGGCAATCGCTCGCACCTTCGCAATCACTTAAGCCTGACTGTCCATTAATAGCGTTTAACAACTCGTTGTAAATCCAAAACTTGGTATCCTTGGGCTGTTGCGTTTCAATCGACGATCCCAACAACATATGTTCCCACATGGTGTAAAAATCGCAGTAGTACAAAATATCATTATACCATGCGGACTTCGTGTCCCAGTGGCTCAGTGATTGTGGCATCGCACCATCAGCCATTGTTTTGATTAATTGCCCTGTCGTGGCTTTGACCTTGGGTAAGAACTTTGTCGAGAAGTTCGCCCTTGGATCGTAGCAGTTCACCAGGTAGCTGACACTTTGCATCAGTAGCAAAACGTTCTTCACGTCCCTGTACTGGGATATCGTCGACAGTTGCACTTGCATGGATATAAACTCATTGAATTTGATGGAGTATCGATCCGCCGTCTTCAACTCTGTCTTGTAACTTTGGAAAAACGTCTTGAACTTGTTCAGCTCGTCCGTTATATTGGCGTCCTTGTATATCTGGATTGTCAACTCCAAGAAAAGTTTCCAAACGTATAATTGCGGGCCGATCTCGTCGCATTTCAATGCTGCGAGTCTCTGTTTAGTAGCTGGCGTTAGTGGAGTTCGTCTTTCCAGCATCAAATTGACGTACCGCAGCAGCACAAACGCGTACCAATCCCTCCTCGACGCGTCATGCTCTTCAATAATTAAAACCAGTTCTTCCAGTTGCAACTGGGCACGCCTATACTTCTTCATCTTAAGATTGAGGGCCGCCGCAATGAACTTGAACAGACTGTACATGTTCGATTTCGTGTCCAACCCTTCGAGAAGCGCAAAACACCCTCTAAGTGCAATTTTGCAGTGGAACTTGTCGTCTCTTCTCAATGGGATCTCATACAGAAGCCAGTACTCGCATACGAGCCTCGCGTTCAAATTGTCAATGAACCTCCCATTGCTGATAATCCTCTCCCTAAGCGACGAAAGGTACGTCTCCGCAAGATCCAGGTCCCACGTCTCGTTCACAAGAAGCCGCGCCAGCCGCCACGTCACGTCACAGTCCTGCTCCAACGACAGTGTGCCCCGCTGCTTCAACGCGACAAGCGTCCTGACGGCCATCTCAATCAAACGGTAGTACTGCACTAGGGAAACCTCAGAGGACCCCTCTGCGAGCATCTCTTGGGCCAATTCAAAGGCCAACGTCTCATACTCCACTGCAACGCCGTACAGCTCCATTCAGCTCAAATCCTGACTCACTGAACTCACCTCTTGCAGTACTAATCAGGGCACTTCTCGTCAATGTGACGCGTCCTTCGAGTTCCGGAACCTCATCGCATCACCGTTAAAAGTGATTTTTCAAAAGGACCAAAAAATATAAAAATTTTAAATTGAAATCGAAACAAGACGTCCTTTGAAGCTTTCGATGGCGGAGTTGTTGTTGTTGGTGTGAAGGGGAAGTGGCGTTGGTGGGGAGGTTTATTGAGAGCTGTCCCTTGTCCCTCGGTTGTTCTGGTTTTGTATTTGGGGCATGTCTGATCAGGGGAGGTTAGAGGAGTTTCGGAATAGCAATAAGATTGTGTTCGAGCCGAACACGAGGCAGGTATGGGAGGGCCAGACTGGAGGTGCCGGCGGTGATGCTGCCGCAGATGTGAACGGCGACTTTGAGTCCAAGAGTAAAATGGAGGATGGGGAGGAGGGTGCGGCTGTGCTGCGGCAAGACGCAGCGGACGACGATACGGACGGTGCGTCGACTTCTGGGATTGTTCCAACGCTTCAGAATATAGTCGCAACTGTAAATCTCGGGTGCAGGCTGGACCTGAAGACGGTGGCGCTGCATGCGCGTAATGCAGAATACAATCCAAGGCGGTTTGCTGCCGTAATTATGCGTATCAGGGAACCCAAGACCACGGCACTGATTTTTGCATCCGGGAAGATGGTTGTGACGGGTGCCAAAAGTGAGGACGACTCCAAACTGGCGAGCAGAAAGTATGCGCGGATTATCCAGAAGATTGGGTTTGCTGCGAAATTCACAGATTTTAAGATACAGAATATCGTTGGGTCCTGTGACGTTAAATTTCCTATTCGTTTAGAAGGTTTGGCGTTCAGTCACGGTACTTTTTCGTCGTACGAACCAGAACTGTTCCCTGGGCTTATTTATAGAATGGTGAAGCCGAAGATCGTCCTGCTAATCTTCGTTTCAGGAAAGATTGTGCTCACGGGTGCGAAGCAAAGGGAGGAGATTTACCAGGCATTTGAGGCCATCTACCCTGTGCTCAGCGAGTTTAGGAAAATGTGACGTTCTCGTCATCGTCTTCGTCGCATTTTTTTTGTTAATCGGTATATGCATATATATATGTATGGTGGGTAGGGCTAGTGTGCCCTTCCCAACTTTACATTTATTGGTAATGTAAAAGTGGGAGGAAATGAAGGCAATGAATAGATAATCGGTGTGGAGAAAAGCAGTTTACTGCAGGGATTTTAATTCTTTCTCCAGTTGCCTCCTGATTTCACGTTCTTGGCCGATTTCTCTTTCGTACTTGCGTTGCGTTTCCGTTAGGAGTCTTTTAAATTCGTTCTTCATTATGGAAAGAGACGGTGAACCCGGGGTCGCGCCCAACGTCTCGTTCTGATCTGCGGTATGAACCCCCCACATACTTTCGTGATTCAGGTTCGGCGTGCTGGCCATTTTCCCGGGGGAATCGAGAGCAATACTATGGTTTCCTGCCACTTCGTCTCTTGCGCGCGAATGTCTCAACTCGTGCTCGTTATCCTTTAGTTTCTTTTCGATCTTGGATAGGTTAGAATGGTAGTTTAAAAGTTTCTCCTGCAATTCCCTGTTTGTTCTTGTCAATTTTTCGATATCTCTCATGTGGTCTGTATGGTCATTTTCGAACTGTTTGGTCAAAAAACTGTGCGCCAATTGCAAGTCCTTGAATGCGGTGGTCAGCTCCGCTAGCTTCGTCTCTGTGGCGTCTCTCTCATCTGTACTGTTCGTGTTCGTATTCGCGGTACTCGCTGATTCGATAAGCGATTCGATCCCGTTCTTCAAAAACTTGACGGGATCGTCGACGTTATCGCTGGGCCGTATGTGGATACCATTTTTGATCGAGCTCGAGAGCATGTATGAGGTCAACTCGTGCAGGGCATCCTGCTGGTCCCGTGCGACGCCTTGTCTGTTCGATGCGTCCCCCGGTCTCGTTTGGTGCACCGCAGTCTTCTCGAGTTGCGACAAGTCCATTTTATCCCCGCTGATCTCACTCAGCAGCGTCACCAAGCGCGTGAACCACTCGTCGCTCCCAGTTTTGCTGTCCTTTAAATCCTGGAACCCCACATGTTTCTCGCCATGGTGGTCGCCCCCTCTATGCCTCCTAATACGTTCCGCATGGTACAACGCGTACTCGCAGGCCAACTTCTTGTGCACGTCGAGCTCCCCCGTGACGGAATCCCTATAGAGCAAGAAATCCAGCTGGTCCAACTCCGTGAAGGGCCTCTCCCTCGCGGACAAGTCGCTGTTCGCCTCGCTGCTCAGCAACTGGAGCAATTCTTCGGGGTCCGTCGGGTACTCATCGTACCTCTCCGTGGTAAACAGCAGCGGGTTTGCCCTCTTCAGCAGTGCAATATCCATCATTTTCTCTCGAGCAACTTCGCTTCCAATAGCAATTGCAGTGTGTCCAGTGAAGTCTAACGAACCCGTCTAAACACTCCCATCTTCCAAGTCCTGTGTCGACGCGAAACGCGAAACAAAAAAAGAATAATTAAAAAAAGTCATCGAATTTCGGTGAAAAAATTTTCTTTGAAATCGCAGAAAAAGTTCTTGACGTCTTCACTGGACGATGGCGGCACTTTCAAAGGTTCACCCACCGTGCTCCGAACGTAGCACTCTCCTCCCTTCGCAAGGGACGCTCCATCTTGGGTTTTCTGTATACCCAGTAGTAAAAAAAACTGTAGTAATAATAACAAAAATAATAATAAAAAAAATCACTTCGAGAGAGTGAGTGAGAGTCATTGCAAAGGCACAAAAATAACAGCAAGTAACTTCGGCGGTATGAATCTCGACCACACGCTTGAGTTGCTGAGGCAGGGGAAGCACATACCGGAGGAGACGGTGTACAGTCTGTGTTTGGAGTTGCAAGAGTTGCTGATCAACGAGGCGAATGTGTCGTATGTGGACACGCCCGTGACGATATGCGGGGACATACATGGCCAGTTGCACGATCTGCTGACGTTGTTCGAGAAGTCAGGAGGCGTGGAGAAGACGCGGTACATATTCCTTGGGGATTTTGTCGACAGAGGGTTCTACTCTTTGGAGAGTTTCCTCTTGCTTCTGTGTTACAAACTGCGGTACCCAGACAGGATCACTCTGATCAGGGGGAACCACGAGACCAGGCAGATCACGAAAGTGTACGGGTTCTACGACGAGGTGTTGCGGAAGTACGGCAACTGCAACGTGTGGCGGTACTGTTGCGAGGTGTTTGATTACTTGTCCCTGGGGGCCATTATCAACAACAAGATATTCTGCGTGCACGGCGGTCTCTCCCCCGATGTAGACACGCTGGACGCGATCCGCGGGATCGACAGGAAACAAGAGGTCCCGCACGAGGGACCCATGTGTGACCTGCTGTGGTCTGACCCGGACGACGTCGAGACTTGGTCTCTGTCCCCGAGAGGCGCAGGGTTCCTGTTTGGTAAGAACGAGGTGGACAAGTTCCTACACGGCAACGACATAGAGCTCATCGCTAGAGCACACCAGCTTGTGATGGAAGGTTACAAAGAGATGTTTGACGGCGGTCTTGTGACTGTGTGGTCAGCACCGAACTACTGCTACCGGTGTGGCAATATAGCCGCTGTCTTGGAGATAGACGACCAGTTACAGCGGAACTACACGATATTCGAGGCCGTCCAGCCGCAAGACGGAGTGGGCAACGCCATAATACCGACGAAGAAACCGCAGATGGACTACTTCTTGTAGAGGGGAGAGACAGCCACCTGTGCATGTAATACGAGAGCACCAGCTTCTGCCCCGCCATCCACTTGCGAGGAGGGGGGCGGGGGGGGGGGGGTCAACCAGCGAGGAGACGGGGTGTTACCACCTCGTCTCCTCTCCTTCGACCAGCTGGTAGCATCCCACTCAGTAGCGAATGGCCCGGCACCAGGTTCCAGTTCCAGTTCCGAAAGCGGTCGACAACTTCCAAATCCGGTGTCCCGTCCGTTCCGCCGCTTGCCGTTTTGGGACGGTGTGTGTGTTATTAATAGTGCGCTGCGTGCCCCACCGCCTTCCCGATCGGGAAAGTTCTGGCGGAGGCGGGTGACCAGGGGGCGATATTAATAGAATATCTACTGTTTTTCTCAGTTCCGGCGGGGGGGTTGCACACACACAACCGTCCCCTCTCCCCTCTCCCGCTCCCCTCCCCTCCCAATCGGGCCCACTTACACAGCCCGTTTGGGAAATCGCGTGGGAGTGTTCTATTCCTATTTGGGCGCGTGCGCTGCTGAGGCCCGCAGCAGGCGCCCGCGCCGCCGCCTTCCCCTTTCGGCAAACAAAATGTTTAAAAAAGAGCCCCTTACTTCCGCTTTGGGCCGCGCTGCCGCTGTGGCGGCCCCTCACCGGCGGGCAGAGGAGGCGCCGGGCGGCCCAAAAGGGTAAAATATTGTTGCTGTTTTTGGCTGAGTTGACTAATAAATCTCGACATCCGAGCAGATATGGGGCACGGAGCGCCACCTATAACCGGTTTTACGCCTGGTCGCAACCCATCTTGGGACGGCACTATCTTTGTTCCGTGCAGTGAGTGCGCTGTTTTTGGAAGCTGGTTGCATCCCGTGTATTCAGCAAGCAGCCCTCCCGGATGCGACGTTTGGAAATGTATATAAGGCAGCGATGCTACTGCTTGTCTCCTTCCATTTTTCCCATTCTTTCTCTCTTGTATCTTAGTTAGTGGGAAATAATAAAACCAATCAAACTACTACCAATCGCTAGTCCTTTAACTACCACTCTAAAAATGCAAGTTTCCTCCGCTCTAATGACTCTAGGTTTCGCCGCCTCTGCTTTGGCTTACGGTAACTCTACCAGCTCCTCTGTCGTCGCTTCTTCTATTTCCTCTGTGGTCCCAGTGTCCTCCTCTGTGTCTTCCGTGGCCCCAGTCTCCTCCGTCTCCTCCGTGGCCCCAGTCTCCTCTGTCTCCTCCGTGGTTTCAGTGTCCTCCGCTCCATACAGAGTCACCACTGTCAACGCCACCGACGTCACCGTCGTCACCGAGTTCACCACTTACTGCCCAGAACCAACCACGATCACCACCAACGGTAAGACGATCACCGTCTCCTCCGCCGGTACCATCACCATCACCGACTGCCCATGCACCATCACAAAGGCCTCCAAGCCAGCTACCGTCAAGCCAACCGAGACCAAGGCTGCCGCCGAGTCCTCCAAGGCCGCTGAAGCCAAGACACAAACTACACAGATTGTCAAGCCAAGTGTGTCCTCCGCCAAGCCTGCCTCCTCCGCCGCTCCAAAGACCGTCCAACAAGCTTCCAACGCTGCCGGTAACCTAGTTGCTCCATCCGTCTTCGGTGGTCTAGCCGCTGCTTTGATGTTGTTGTAAGAAGCGTGTTTTCCCACATTCCTCTTACGAAATTAATAGAATAGTCGCCTTGACTATTCCATATCTACTAATTTTTAAAAAGACTCACATCATTTCACGATTTTACTGCATCTAGAGAAACGTGCGCTTTCCAAGCTACAATTTTGGTTCTTTGTACATTTTTCAACCCCTATTATACCTATTCTCTCTCTTTTTTGCTGGTCCCACTTTCAAAGGCCCTTAGATCAACAGTAACGTCTTGGTGCGTTGCATCTTTCGTTATTATTCAAGTTCTTTACATATATCTTAATACTTTATTCTAAAAATATTATCTTTATCTAAGCTTTCATCCTCTACATCTCGATCTCGGTGCCAGTTTCTTCAAAGTTCCAAATTTTGCTCGTGAAATAATTACATCATTCTGCAGGAAAGCTAAAAAACCTTTTTCCTCTTTGGGAAACTTCCAATAACGGTAATTGTTTGTTTTCGTTTTTATGACATCTTTACTGTAAATGGTACGTAAAGTGTATGTATGTGTGGTCGAGGCCTCATCTCCCCCCCCCGGCGTTTACTCGGTTTTTTGGTACATGAGGATGTATGCTGTCCGGGAACCGATCCCATTTTCGTCGTCCGCTAACACATCGGCAGAGTCCAGCTTCGTAATGGCCACATCGTCGATTCTGTACCATGTGTTCCCCTCCTTGTGGAAAACGTCCGCGGTGTAATGCCCGCCGTTCGAGCTCACACCGTGGTGGTATATCACACCGGTCAATTCGTAGCGTCTCTCCGGATTCTTTCCCCTTGCCCAAGTGCTGCGACACAGACTCCACAGGGATTGTCAACTGGTGTTGGTAGTCTATCCTCTTTCTGATCTTCTCAATGCGGCCATTGTACGAGTTGTAGTTCGCCATCGTCTTGTCTTGTTCAGTGTTGTTCACAAACGAAAACCTCTTCAGCTGGATTAACAGCACCTGAGGTAATTTATCAATGAAAGTTTGTTTCTTAGCTTGGACGTCTTGACCGTTCGAACCTTTGAAGGGCAAAAACTCAAACTCGCTGAATTTCTTGAACGCACTCTCCAAATCGTTGACCTCCTCATCGGAAATGTCCAACTGGATCGTTTGGAAGGGATCTAAAGTAATCGACTGTGATTCCTTGTTGTTCGGTATGTCTAACACGGACCTAAACTGCCCTCCAAACAAACTGGAAATCGGCGATGGAACCACTTCAACAGTTCTCTTCGCAGCCATCTTGGTTTTCTTACCTTTCTTACTCGTAGAACTAACCTCATGCCATCCATCGCCGTCGTTCTCGTCGTTCTCGTCATCGTTGATCGTGCCGTACCTTTCAATCAAACTCTTCAAAGAAAAGGATATGTTCTTCATAAAATCCGCATTCTTATAACGAGCCAAGTTCCGAATGAAAAAAATCTTCAAGTTCTCATCGTTGATACTCTGTAGGATGTTCTGAATCTCATTTTCAGATAGACACTCAATCGCGGCCAGTAACTCTTCCTCCAGTTGATCCAACAGATGAGTCAAAAACTCTTCAGCATCCTCCTGGTGGCCCCATTGCAGATCTTTAAACTTGGGGATCTTAGACAAAATCATGTAAAAGCTGTCCGGTTTGATCGCATCGGACACAGCAGCGTATGGAATCTTCCCGCCCGTGGGGACAGCCGGTTTGGTCTTTGCCTCTATTTCTCTTTTCTCCTCCTCAAAGTTCTCACGGTCAAATTCACTGTATAAGGTGGTGAGAGCATCGGTAAGTTTGCATGACATGGCACCCGTCTTAGAGTTAGGATTCCTGGTGCTTAATACATTCAAAATGTCAACGAACGGCTTACAGTGCAGCAACACTTGAAGAACAGAACTCATGAAGCAAATATTGGCTGTGTTGACAATACCCCTAGGTATGATACTCTTCACAGGTAGATTGGTACGCATGTCGATGCTCTTACTCAAAAAGTAATTTACGTAGTCCGGGTCAAAACACATTCTCAATGCAAGAGCCCCTAACGGTTCAGACCCTTTCGTGGAGGGAGGCACATATTTCTTGTCCTTCTTTTGTGGTAAATGGACAGCCGGTGGAGTTTGAGATGAGGTACGAGAATGTAGTGATTTGTGGCTACTCAATGTGACTGGTTTACCCTTTGGTACAGATGACGATGCTACAGCAGACCACGACCGAGCAGGGGTCTTATTCATAGTGGACACGGAAGCAGAGCTTGTGCCTGACAAAGGTGCATCCGCGCTGGCAGGTGTTTCTGTTGGGGTGACTGAAACTGGACTTTCAGGTGTAGAATTTACCGATGACGCCTTTGCCTTCTTTTTCTCGTCATCTTTCTTCAATGTTGATACCTTGGGAGGTTGTGTCTGTCCATCCTCAACGGCCTTCAAGTGTTTAGGTGTTTCCTCCTTAGGCGACTTCTTCACAGTAGGAAGAGATTGCACGTCATCTACAGTTACGTCTGCTGTTTTCTTTGTTTTATCGGATGTAGTGATCTTGGGTGTGGGCTTCTCGACTTCCGCTGGTTTTGGCTCTGTAGTGCCTTCAGTCTTGGAAGTCTTCACGCTTTTCTCGATACTTACGTCATTTGATGCCTGTTTATTTTCCTCTGTCTTAGTCGATGGGACGGTGATATATTGTACAGTTTTGGCCTTTTCCAGTCTTATGTTATGTGTTTTCGCTCTTGCCTCAGCGAATTCTTTTGCATCAGTGTTGATAAACAGCGGGAAGCATTTGTTGATATCCGTTGACATCTTTGCCTTGGTTTTGGAGACATCAAATTTGTAAGGGTCGTACGAGACAGTAGGGGTGCTAGTTTTATTACTATTAGAACCAGACACGTTTTGGCCTGCATTCATGGCTAAATGGTTGGAATAGTAGTTTTGGTTTGGGTAGTATGGCTGTGACTTGGCAGGATTCATGGCTGTGCTTCCAGTACCTCCTAAGTAGTTCCCAGTATTATTGTTGCTGTTCCATTTCTTCTTCATTCCACCGTTCGCATGATTCTGGTGGGGTATGCCTGCATTGCCTTGATAGGGGATGGACTGGTTCGAGTTCATCATCTTGTAATGGTAGTTTGGAGTTTGTGTGGCATATATATAAGGAGACTGCGGGTACCCGTACATAGGGATCGGATTCTGATAAATTGGCATTCTCATATTGCCCTGTGGAGGTGGTTGAGTTGATGAAGTAGCTGGGTACATCGAGTACGATTCTTCCATATTGTCGTTCATGGTCTGGAAAGATAGTGAGTTCTAACGGGTACAGCGGGTATGATACGTCGAAAAAAAAGATAGGAAGTATATAACTTCAAATATATCCTCTCTACTGCTGGTATAAGCTAATTGGTAATGAAGACGTTATGGTATTCAGGATGAAATGGTTAGAGATATCAACAGAGTGACGCTGCTGAAGGTGTCTTTGCCGATTCCGAAAAATTCTTATTTCTCAATATACATATATGTATATCATTATATACGAAAATATGTCCAAGCATATAGCAGCCGTCACCTTCACCAGACAGAGGTTCCCTTTAAAAGGTCAGTACATGTAACTGCGCGAAGTCTTTACACACTTCGCCCCAGAGCTGGATCCCGTCGACAATTTGACTTACTTCTAAGAAACTTATGGATAATCTCACCGATGACTGTCCCCAATTCTTTTCATCGCCAATTACCTCGAAATTGGACCCATTAGCCATTACCACCTGATGCTTTTTGTTGAGTATATTGCCGATCTCAGCGGCATCGTAACCTTCTGGTAACGTAACCCATACAAAATACCCGCCTTTAATCATTTCACACTTGGTAGCACGAGGCAGGAATTTCTTTATTGAGTCGTATAATATCGTGGCCCGCACTTTATACACGGATCTCAACGTGTAGAGTATCTCGGATATCGTCCCCTCTTTCAACAGAGTCCCCACAATCATGGAATTTAGCTGGGACGGGGTCCCACCTGATGTGTTAGCACCACCTTCAGAAAGTTGGTGTGCTAACTTAGAGTTGATCGTTTCGTGATAACCAAACCTTAATCCAGGAGCGATGATTTTGGAAAATGTGGCATTGGAAATACTATTCCCAAAGCTTTCAGAATCAGTATTGGTCGACCTATCTAGATGCACAATCCTCATTGGTGGGGTCGGGATGGTGTCTAGAGGCTGTTCGTAGTTCAATAAATCGTAAACGTCATCTGCAATTATCAGCATATCGTATTTCCTGGCCAAGTCTAACAGCTTTTTCTTAGTCTCTAGCGAAAAGGACATACCGCTAGGGTTTGCATACGTTGGAACACAATATAACACGTACCTGTACACTTTTTTGTTTGGATTTTTGGTAGGATTGGTCACGCAAGAGGTATCATTACCAACATCACCATCGTTTCTTCTAGCCTCGGATTCAAAATGAGCCAGCCTTTCTTCCAAGAAATCAAAATCAATACTATCCTCGCCTTCCTCACTAACCGCTGTTAGTTTCCCTCCAAACCCAGCATCAATAAAACAGTCGTTGATAAGGAAATAAGTTGGAGATATGATGAACGCTTGCCGGGTGTACCCTGTATGGGGCAAAGTTGTCTGTAGCAATATACTCAACACACCATATGAGGCACCCGAATTCAAATTCAGGTACTCAGGTTTCGAGCGATAGGGGGAACCATTAGGGAATTTGAACGCCTTTCCGTTATTGAACTGGCATATGGTGTCTCTCACCCAAAACGCACCTTCATCGGATCCGTAAGTCAACGGATGTCTATTTATCGTCTCAGAATCGTAGTCTCTCTCAGTTGGTGTTAGTAATTCAGTGGTGGCCTTCACAACAGCTGCATTTGGGAGTAATCTGTAGGAGGGATGCCCTTTGAAGAAGTTTATAAGTGCGGGAGCATCCATCGACATGACTAAAATATAGTTGTAGGACAAGCCAGTTCAAAATAGAGTGTGCCGTTACAGTCCTGTATTGTTTATACTAATGCGTGCCAATTGACCTTGCTGCTAGTTTATATATTGAACATCTTGCACAACCTGTATCGTTAAGTTTGTCCTCAGTATCTTTCAAAAATTGAAAATTGGATCACTTTCGATAACGCTGTCCGAGCAGCTTTTACATCCCAGAAGGGAAACTCAGAGCGAGTGCTCATGATTCTTGATGTGATATGAGGTATTCATGGTTTACATGTTGGGCGCAGGGTTGTAGTAGTGCATCGAGTTTGTTTGGTTCATTTTTTGTGTTGACGTCTAAATATTCTTCGCCGAGGAAAAACAGAAGCAAAGTTAGAGTTCATGAAACTGTATTGAAAAGCACATCAATTTGCTTTCATGGTGTGTGTTTGTTACATTATCGAACCGTAGCAATTTTTCTCAGTAGCACTGTCTGTCCCCAAAAACTAACGAACAAAGTAGGATATAGATACAACAAGTACATAGATGTTAGCATACAGTTGAGCCAATATTCAGTCTTGCCCTTACTTCAAATACATATATTTTGAAGAAAGCTAACAAAAAGCATAATCGCAGTCTTCTTTCTTTCAAGGGCCCTGCTGTGCAAAGAAGTAGGGGGTTTTGTAGTAAATCCACTTTTCATAATTTTAACTGTTTTCAGTCTTTAGTTTTATTTCTGTCCGAATTAAAACGAAATTTATAGTAAACATGGATTTTGTGAGCTAAATTCAGTTGTAACTGAATAGCGGTTATCAGAACAGTCTGAAATTCTTATTTTCACCGTATATGATTATGCAAATTAAGTAGTTGTGCTCCTTTTGTGTTTGTGCTCTTTGTGTCCAAGTTTGACATTCAACGACTATCTTCAAAACATCGAAGCAGACCGCACGAGGTTATATTTGTTCCAGATAATGTCCCCATTCAAATGTTTCGAGATTCTTGTTACCTGTCAATGTCAGAACATTTTACGGTACTGTTTCTTAAGTGGCAATGGGTAATGAGTCTATTACAAAGGGTAGCCTACAATTTACTCTCACAGTTCTATGTAGGTCTGGGAAAAAGGAATTTATATTTACATGCTGTTTTAATGACTAGTGGATGAATTAATTCGTGCGGCCAGTAACGGGAAGGAACCCTGATCTAGTTGCTTCTCGTTAAAAACTTTTTTCACAGGCTGGAATATTCGTGGTGACATTTCGCTTAGAGAGAAATCCCCGCAAAACCCAAACAGGTCATTCAACCTGTATGCGTCGTTGCTACAAGCCCTCACCAATATCATAACTGAGTCTTCCTTAGGTAAAAATTGATGCACAGTAAAAAAACGTTTGAACAAGGACATCTTGAGATCTGCGGAAAAGGAAGTCTCAAGCAACATGAAGTTGAGCAACATGGGCAAACTATATGGATTTTTGACAGCAACCATCTTTTCTTCAAACAGATATTCCACCATCAAGTCTTTTCCATCCTGTGTTTCATCTCGGTAACTTTCCACTAGATTGGGAAAGTCTCTCACCCTAAACCTCGTTATAAGGGGCAGACAGTTGTCCATATCTTGCAAAAATACCTTCCACTTTTCTCTAAAATTCGTCTTTGTAGAGGTTGTCCTAGCAAAACTCTCTGTTTTTATTCTTAATAGTTCATACCTCCACTGGCTATTTTTAGGAGTTTCCTCTCGACCGTAGTGCTTGACGTAATATTTATATATATCGTTTGGCATGAAGTTTTTTCTGTCGTATATGGCAAGGTTCCCAATACTGCAGAGAAGCTCAGGGTCAACAAGTAAAGTGTTCTTTCGCACTACATACTTGTACCAGATGTGATTGACGGATTCTGTGTGACCCCATTGACAGCTCTTAGCCAGGTAAACCTTCAAAAAATTATAATCCATGCTTTCAAATGGTATCTCTCTCACTTCAGCTAAAACCTCATCAAAGTTTCGATTAAGACAATTGGCGTACAGTCTCCTTCTCATATTATCGCTAATGTATCTCCGAAACGTGGAAAGTCCCAGCGTCCTCATCCTTGAAAACTAATTAACATTCAATTTCTCCTGTTATAAGGGGAAGAAAAATGATAAACACCTGTTTCCCGCAAGACAACACGACACAGCTCCCAAACAAAACTCTAATCAATCTCACCAACGAGGGGTCCCGGTGGTATCCCCGTAGCGTAACCCAAGTGCTCTACCACGGCTCCCAAGAGAACACACTCGAGTTTCGATGAGACGCTTTTCAATATTGAAAACGAAAAGTTGAAGTTCAACGGTAAAATGGCCCGAAATCAAATAAGTTTGACGACTCTCTATCGCAGCCTCACCTACGACAAAGGCGACCTTTCCGATTGAAGATGTTTAGATCTTCTATTTTGAGGGCGACTTCCAGAGTTGTATGTTAATTGTGCCACTACCGTCCCCCAGTACGTTCATTCAGCAACCTTTTTACTAACATCATTATCATAAAGACAACAAGAAATGCCCTAATATCGACTATTGCTCCGCACCGGGAGCTTATTAGAAACGCGACCCGGCTAAATGTGGTTAGTTTTGGCGTTCGTCAGAAGTCTACGGATGCCGCAGAAACGATGTCAAATATCCAGTCTCAGCTGCCCCCAGTCGACGAGATAGCCAACTCGGCCTCAACTGCTGTAGAACAAGCAGCGCAGAGCGTGGGGGAGCTTTCCAACCATGTCGGATACTTGAACAGTATTGGATTGGCACAATCGTGGCACTGGCCCGCTGACATCATCCAACATACTTTGGAGTACGTCCATGTTTATACAGGGTTACCTTGGTGGGGAACGATCTGCACAGTCACCCTCCTAGTTAGGTTGCTTATGTTCCCCTTGTACGTCAAATCCTCTGACACCATATCTAGAAACTCGAAGATTAAGCCGCAGATGGACGCAATAAACAAAGAGTTAATGGCGACGACAGATTTGGCCGAGGGCCAGGGTATTGCAATGAGGAGAAGACAACTTCTAAGTTCCAACGGGGTTAAAAACAGATGGCTTGTGGCACCAATGTTACAGCTTCCTGTAGCTATCGGGTTTTTCAACGCGATTAGAGCAATGGCTAACCACCCCGTGGATGGATTCGTTAACCAGGGCGCCGCTTGGTTCTCCGACCTTACGTTACCTGATCCTTACCTAGGCCTTCAAATTATCACAGCTGCGGTATTAATGTCGTTTACTCGGCTCGGAGGTGAGACTGGCGCTCAGCAATTTAGTGGTCCCATGAAGCGATTCTTCATTATTTTACCATTGGTATCTATTCCGGCCACTATGAAACTATCGGCTGGTGTTGTGCTATATTTTGCGGTGAACGGTACTTTTTCAGTATTCCAGACGTTAATACTTAGAAACAAGTGGGTTAGAAAACAATTGAAGATTGCAGATGTTGTGTATCATCCGCCTGCTCCCGGCTCCGAAAACAAGGGAATTTTTGCTTCTTTGAAGGATAATATGGCCAAATCGAGGGAACGTTCGGAGAAGAGGCAACTAATGAAGGAAGAGGAACGCAGGCTACAAGAATCGATCAGAGAAAAGAAAAACCACGCCAGAATCAAAATTGTAAAGAGATCTGACTTCAAAAATTGAACTTGTGTTAGATGTATAAGGAAAACACATTTCAAGTACGAATGATGCACTTGTAAATATTAAACTGCTTAAGGTTAGGATATTTTTCAACTTTTTATTCTGTTAATATAATAATTATTCATATTGACATGTTTATGCTATCTAGGGGGACAAATATGTCGCCAAATGATTGCTAGGTCTCGACATCGCGTAGTATTGCATATATCAATATATCTCTATACACTTCAGGTAAAAAATTCCCCGGGATTTTTAATGTAATCTTGTAAAATAGATTGCACAGCACCCAATGTTGGACCCATACTGTTTGCTAAATCCTCTTGATCTATGAAACTCATGGAGAAAACAATTGCTAAATTAGAAGCATCCATTCTATTGTTATCAACATGTTGATGAACCTTGTTCAGATGATATACAATCCGCTTCATGGTCTCAAAATAGCATACAGGTAGGATGTGCAGCATGTCAACGTTCCTCCTCCTATATTCACTGTATGAAATTTGCCTGGCTTTGTATTGCTGGACTAGATGTGCGAAATCCCCAAGTAGCTCATTAGAGAACAAGGAATCAGGCAGCTCTCTCAGATACATTTTGAAACAACCAGCAATTGCATTGATTTCAAACCACCTGTCGTCTTCCAACGTGAAACTTATATTTACCGCACCTTCCTCATCAAACGCGTTTTTCAGAGCGTTGATACTACCGACGGAGCCAGGAATTCTGTAAAGACCGACTTCGTCTAGCCCACGCAACTCAATCTCTTCTAGCAGTTTAACAATAATCGTTGGGACCGTTGTTCCTTCACGTTCACAAACACTTTCTAACGGAACACCAAAAATTTTGTTGTGGGTCTTCCCCCCAAACTTTTGGGAATGGAACGCATACCTTTTCGACCACCTAATCGTTCTAATCCATTCATTTTGATCAGCCAAGTTTGTTGCCTGTATCATGTGTTCAGAACCATCCTGCATAATAATCTTGAAGGCATACAAGAGAAAGCTATTTCTTCTGTGGTTAATGACTTCCATAATGTTCTTAATTTCAAATGTCTTGATGGAATAGACAGGTTTTGAGTCATTAAGCTCGTTGTTGTTCAATTCCGGTAATAGCGTTGGATCTATCGCTTTTCTACTAGCATTTTCCTGAGAAAGGGAACTATTCAATGAGTAATTGGAGCTGGATGTATTGAAACCTGCAATAGAAAAAGGCCTTCTAAAAAACCCACCAATTTTTTTGCTAACACCAGAACTGTTAGAAGTATTCGCACTCGAGTTTCTGTTCATGGTAGACATAACAGAGCTCCGTTTATTTCTCAAAACGGGAGACGAAATCTGCTGAGTAGAAATACTTTTTGCGACATTTGTCGGAGAAGTGCGATTATGGGGAGGTAAAACGAAATCTTTTTCCTTTCTGTTCAAGTTTGACTGAGTTTCACCAACAGGCTTCGAATACGTCTCTTGAGCGTTCAAAAGTTCCAGTTTCTTCTGGTCTCTTCTAAGCTTGCCTACTTCGTTAGAGAGAATGTCAGTGAATAAACCAATTTCCTGGAATTTCATCATCTTAGCCTCCGCGGAAGCAAGAACAAAAGTACGCTTTCTCAGGGAGTTGTCTAGATCTTTAAAATCATTAAACAGTAGTGCTACCCAATCTGATGCAATCTTGTTTCGCCTGTAATCCTGACCAGTTCCACTCAACTGAGAGCCAATGTCCGCAACATTGCAGATGATATTGTTGACGAACCTCCTTTTATCAAAATTTATTAGCTTTGAATTAGATGTGCTCATATTGGGGACAAATTGGGAAATATCCAGCAGCCTTGAAATGAACCAACCAGGACAGGGACAAAAACTGGGTTTACTTGTCAGATAACCACTGTCAATATCCATAAAGTGCTTGATAAAACTTGGATCTAAGTGGTCTATAATATCCTTAATTGATTTAATCTCTTTGTTCTCTTTACCATGTAGTTTCTCAGCCGCTGCAACCCAGCAATGTTCAAAAGCCCTACTTTCTGGAGATAGGATGCTGTCACATATAGCTGTCTCAATGAAGGAAGGTATATGTGGGGATAGATTACTAGTAAGGTCAAAATCGAAAAGATTTAAGGAGTCATTTTTCCAGCGCACATAGTTTAATAGCTGCAGCATCACGCAACATGTTTCAATTCGATCGTGCAGCGCTTTCGAGGGATTAATCACCTGAATGATAAAAAATGAAACCAGCGAGGAATGTAACTTAACCAAAAGTTGCACGGATTGCGGTAGTTTAGCGAAAACAGTTTCATGCCCCCTCGTGTCCAGTGGGTCAACCAAAGTAGAAATCCAGCTGAATATACTGGATATTTCAAGTTCATTCAAGTGAGGAGAACCGAAACCAATGGCCTCAACGCTTCTAGTGAACTGAGGGTAGGCAAAAAACGAGGTCAATGATTTTTTTGATGTCAGTTCCAGTATTTGATACACTTCAACCCATTCATGTTTGCTCACCATTTTGAAAGTGCCGGTAATAATATCATCCAAATGAGAAACCCAATCCATAATCTCCTTGTATCCTTCAAATCTCAAGTTACCAAATTCAGCACATAAATTGCCATTACTACCAGGTTTACAGCATAAATCAACTAGCTGCTCAAATGAGACAGGCTTGAACAATTCTAGCTGCTCGGTTATGCGCCTTCTCATTTTACTGATCCCAACAGGCCTGTAAAGTCTCTTCTGATAATTTGATTTCGCGCTGTTGAATACTTCACGCAATTTCTCGTGGAATATCTCGGTGTCGGCTATCTCCTCATTAAACCCGTCAGAATGCCCCTTCATAGATGAAATTTTCTTGGGCCACTCAACTGAAATTTCTTGGTCCATAATTTTGAAAATATCCAACATCGTGGAATGATTCTCCAGATTGTCTGTCAGATCATTGTAATGGTTTATAATCATATGAAGAAGAGCCTCTGCGGCGCCGACTTGTATCTTGATTATGAAGGCAGTATTCAAAGCAGTATCCTTCGGTACCGTTGCATCCCAAACAGGAAATTCGATGCTTTCAGCGCTTGCTGCACTTTCACTCGTCCCCAACAATTTTAACAAAACATACGCACAGCTTTTCGCCCCAATAAAACGTTTGGCCAAGTTTTCAAGCACGTTCGATGTAGTGGTAAAGCTTTTGTATGTATTGAAAAAGGTTTCCGTGAATACATCACTATCCATTGCCAATTTAATAAACGCGAAATCGATTAGTCTCACTGAATCCGAGGAGTTACTGTTTACCGAACTTACTCTTTTCTTCTCGTGAGAGCAGTAATTTTCAAAGTCCGAAGTCTGGATAAGTTTTGAAAACACATTGACCGTTAGAACCAGCAAATCAAATATCTTGTTAAGAGAAGCACTTTTCAAAACAACATTTATAACTGTTTTTTGCAACGTTGGATCTGAAATATCGCCAATACTCTTGAAGAAGTCCATATCTTGCAAAGTTCTGCTCAAATGCCCACTCACATCTTGCGAGCTTCGTGTTTTCGTATTACTAGCTGATTGCTGAGAAAAACGTTTTGGTGATTCTACGACAACACTGACTGGTCTTGAGGTCTCTGATACCGAATTCGTAGACTTGAATACCAAGTCATCAGCTATGTTGAAAAGGTCTGTATCGATATTGAAAACATCTCGAATAGACTTCATGAGCATCTGTTTCGTGGATTGTTTTGTGGACAATTCCTGGACGGTCGGGACATCAATATTCTCAATTCCGGTAACTGTTCCAGCACTTTTCGAACTGTCCATGCTTGGTTCTCGAGACATAGACTGATTAATTGGGTTTGCCGTAGAAAGTCTAGCGGACGACCTTGGTGGTGGATAAACAATGGTACCATTCACTATCGTACCAGCTGCACCTATTAACGAAATTTTAGGGAATAGAACATAATTGGGTAACAACTCGTTGAATAGAACAGGCAGATAACTACCAGTCAATAATGGACTCCGCTCTGCGCCAATTTTGCTATATGACAGCTGATCTATAACCGGCGGTTCGAATTTCAAACTCAATTCCATTATACCTTTTATATTGAGTGGAGATTGGGCAACGTGGTGCTTCCAGAAATTCCAGAGGACACTTGAAGAAGGATCCGTTTTGTAGGAGTTCTCCATTTCAGGTGGAGGTTGTGTAAAATTATTAGTAGAATCAACTGACTCTAGTCTTTGTTCCCATTTGTGGAATGCATTTTTCGTGCGGCTTATTTTCTTCTCCAAGTATCGTAAATTGGATTTCGTCGGCAAATTGTTCACATTGATGATTAAGTCCCCGAAATACGAAATAACGTTCGCTCTTATAAATGGATCATCTAAATTTGGTGGCGCTAGAATGAAAACGCTGTTTGTGGATTTGGACGACATCTGTCTTCTATCGAGCTGTATAATTGTAGGCACCCAGTCTTTGAGAATAATTTTCAGTACAGATTCTGGAACAAATTGCCATGATTGCTGTAATCTTAGTATCGGAATAGAACATATTATTGTTGCAATTGTCAACCATGATACCATATCACCCAAGTGTTCCAGTCTGCAGCCAATATGAACCCACTTCGTTAAAATTTTAGCTCTTAGTTTTGGGTCCGTGCGAGACACTGAAGGATCAGTGGGGAATAAGTGGGATATCAATAGCCTTCCCAGAAAATGAACGTTCTTTGTGTTATCAAATACCAGTGGATTTAGTGCAGTAATCTCAGAATTTATGTAATTGGAGGAGTATAACAGCCCATAATCCAATCTCGGTGCCCATATTTTATCAAACTTCAAGTTTATTTGATGAATATCGTTGGCAAAATTTTTCACATCCATAGTCAAAAAGTGTGAGATATCTAAAATCTCATTAATCATCTTGGAGTTAACAGGCTGTTTAGTACCGTTCTTGTCAGCTGAATTGCGGCGGGTGAAGTAAGTCAGCGACATTAATGCATTGTGTTTTTTAGCGACGGCAACTTTCAAACTGTTGCAAATCTCATCATTATGAAGAGAAATTGTGTCGAGTAATCTGATTGTTGCTTGGAACATTTGATCATCAAGAAGAAAACCGGGAAACATATCGAGTATTGTCTTGATCACTAACGCTAATCGTTCTGTGATCAGATCATCCATTTCAGAGCTAACTTTGCAATATTGAGTAGATTGGGAGGTTAGCTTTGCGTCGTGTTTAGTGAAAGTCAAACCCATCTGATTGAATGTGTTTAGAAACTTGATAAAATTGTTAATCAGGGGTAACATCAGCAAAAGATTCATAATACTGATAGGTGGTTTACGGTTGTGATGGTGATGTTCAATACTTCTCCCAAAATCCTCATTGTCATAAAACAAAATAGTGTGACAAATACTTTCCACTGTGCCACCAGTAAGCTTTTCTAAGTCTCTGTCCAGCTCCAAATCGGGATGCGGGAATTTACAGCTCAAATACCGCAAGTGAAGATTATTAGCAGTTTGATCGTTTACCGGTAGCTTTTGTCCTGCGTTTGCAGTGGGTCTTGAGATTCCGCCAGCAATTGTAGCTCGTTTATTAAAAGCTTGATCATTTTGAGAAGCTGGCGTCATGCTACCGACAGAAAGATTAGAAGAGACGTTCGTGTCCGATTCCAATGGCATTGATGGGTCAAACGATTTGATACTATTGGTCATTCCGCTCTTGTACAAACGGAGAAGAGAACCCTTTAGCTGGGCCCTATATATTCTATAATCTGGAACCATGATTTGAGAGTCTCCACCAGTACTGGCTGTATGGATTGGGTCTATCGTTGTTGTGATTACTGTTTCGTTGTCGATCTCTAGTTTCGAGCTCGAACTTGTCGCATTCATCATTTCTTGCGGCGAAAACATTCTGCTTTCTCTTTTAGCTTTCCACTCCGTTCTAGATTGGTGGTGGGTCCCATTCGTATTGGTATTCTTGGTCGAAGGGTTGGGCACCATGATCTGACCGTGAGATTTATTAATCCAACCAGTTTTAAACACTGTGTCATCATAATTTTCTCCATTCAACTTTATCGACATCTTAGGCCTTTCGATTCCTACTGGCACCTCCTCATGTATATTTGACTTTAGTGTGGATTTCAACTGGGTCGATGGAACGAGAGGTATCGGATTGCCGTGTTCTTTTGAATGTTCGGATGCAATGGTGCTGCTTGATCTGTTAGATGCAGTCATTATCGTGCGCATTTCATCAATTGGCGAAGAAACTTTTTTGTGTAAAGCGACATCGGCGCTATTAGCATCGTCAGATAAAACGGAACCAGCGTCCTCCTTGAGCGAGACAATGCTTGTTGCAGATCTGTTGTGGGAATTTGTCGAATAAACGAGTGGTTGACTTATATTGTTCCTCATATACCTTTCCTTCGAGGAATCGTTACCGGATCTCGAGGTACCGGGAGGATCAGCGGGTAAATGCCCTGTGGAACTGGCGTTCCGCGATCCATGTGTGCTACTGCGAGCTTGTAGATAGCTCGAGAGTCCCGATGAATGCGACGCAGACAATGATAATGCAGGTTCTGGGTTGTTACCCTTTGTGCTAGATGATGAAGAATTTGTGAGTTGTAATCTTCTTGCCGAAGAAGAATGCGAACTGGAGTCCTTGCCATTTTTATTACTCGAAGATTTCCCGCTCTTGGAAGACCAGAGGAAGTTTCTCATTGTATCCGTTCCGGATCTGTGAAAACCGAGTCAAAAAACAACAGCTACACAAAAGAATCACAATGAGCGTATGCAAAAGTAGAGCTCTGTACCGTAGAGAAAATTGTACGATTGTAATTTGCAGATCAAGATGTGCGTGAACAATTAAAGAACACCCACTATCCCAAACAAAAACAAAACAAACGAATACTCGTCTCTTATAAACCCGTGCCTGCAGTTTCTGATACGAACTCCTCTTATTCACCCCTCTCTTCTATTTAAGATCTAATGTACAGCGGTATTCACACAGATTCTAAGATACAGCACAGCCTATGTATGCTACCACAAGAACTGCAAATGGAATACTCGACGGATCTTTTTTGGCCTTTCCACTTGAGCCATGAAACGTGTGTGAACCACTTTGGTATCAAAGCCCACTTTAATCCTCGACAACTTTTCAAATTGATAATTCCTTTTTTTTGCGGAAAAACGAAAACATCAAAAAAGAAAAATAAAATTCGAAACGCGTTTTTTCCGAGATTCAAAAGCAAAAACAATCTGGTGTTCGAAACACAGAGGTGACAATTATTTTCACGATTAAATTATAAATATACGTAGATACTATTAATGCTTTGCGATATATGTATGCATGATAGTTCACTTTAATAAATAAGACTACAGGGGAGGGGAGGGGGGGGGGAAGGGAGAGACTCTCTATTCCAGAGACATTTGGGCTAGTTTCAATGCGGATTCCTTCTGCTTGGCACCACCAATGAATCCTGCAGCGTGAATGAAAATACAATCGGGGACACCAGATTTTTCACTCAGTTCGGCGTCTCTTAAGCCTCTTAGAGGCTCTGGCAGACCCCTTCTAAATTTGAAAGAGGTGGAGGAGACTGGGACAGTGGCCACTCTCCATGAACCCATGGAATCCTGGAAAATGACAAACTCAATGACACCTTCCAAATTCAGTTCCTTTTCGACGTTGTACAGATGCTCCTTCCAGGGGCAAAACTGGTCGAAGAGGATGATCTTACCGGATTTGTCAACGTCCATTCTACCATCGATGGCCTTTCTCACCAAAGTTTTAGCTGGCAACCACGCTTTACCGTACCCAGTAACAAGGTCGACGAAGATTTTACCAATGAAATCGCTTGCTTTGAAGAAACCTCTGTCGAAGGCTTCCGCTGAGGAGTCCTCGTTCCAGTTAGGGTTGAACCCGGATATTATCCCCGGGATAGAAATGGCGTTGTCATTGAATTTGGGTTGGACGCCCAATTCTTCAACGTCGTACTTGTTGATCCCATTGTCGTTGGCATCTAGAGCCTCGACAAACTTCTCGTACACTCTCTGGTAAAGCACCTCCAAATCGGCATCAGAAGTCACTGCACCGTCAAGAATACACTTGATGATGTCGCGCCCGTAATGCTTGTACACGAGGCCAGCAGAGGATAGCTTTGTCTTGTATTTGTCGGAAAAAGTTTCCGTGAATTCGCGCTGATGATGGTCAAAATACTTCACACCATCGTACTGAGCAGAAACGTCAACAACAATGTCGCTTTCCTCCCAGTCGGATGGGGTTCTAGACCTGACAACTTTAGCGTCTTTGAATTCTGGGAGCAAGCGCAGCATATACACTGCTAAAGATTCGTCCGCGTGGAAGGATCCATTATGAGTACATATTTGTTTCACCATAGTTTCCAGTTTGATCTTCTTCAATTGCATTCGAATTGGGAACAGTAACCACCTGAAGGAAGATTCCTCATCTCTGAACAAGAGACCTGTACTGGTGCCATCTGGAGAATTTTTTTACCTTTTTTATACTCGTCGCCAACATGTACCCGGCCACACGCCTTCTTTGAAGGTTCGACAGCCGCACAATTCTTCGTTTTTCCATATTGTATCTCGGCAAAATGATACCAATCCTTCACATGTACAATCTGTAGTGCCCTGTGATCACGATACAAAAAGCCAGACAGATAGTCCCCGACGTAAAGCGACCCACCCGTTAAATTTCTCCGCATCAAACGTCATCGGCACATTGAGCTGTTCCGATGCCCTCAAAAGGCCTTTGAAAGTGAAAAATTCAATATTTGAAAAAAAGGCGTGGAATTTGTATGTGGCTACCGTGTGCAGCTTTACACAGATGTAAACTCTGTCTGGCCCTTTTCTGCTGGTCAATTTGACAATTGCGCGGGCAAATATCTTCGACCATGGTGAGAGCACGAAGAAATTCTTTGGCTTACTCAATTGCTTCGCATGCGGTCTCTTCCGATAGTCACAGCAACGTATCGGATCTTTTAGATGACACGTATCTGTTCAATAGATTACAGAAATTGGCATCCCTCGTGGAGGAAAACAGTTCTTACGAGGTGAACGAGACAGTGTGTCATCTAAACGAATTGTCCCTTAAAAGTTCAACTGGATCCAATGACGAAGATCCGTACTCTATGTACACGGATTACTTAGCTCAGTTGAATGACAGTCAAGCCAGGTACAGAGTTGTTTTAGATCAGTCAAGGAAAGTGAAGGGCCAGTTGGATGATATCTTAGAGCAGTTCAATGATATCTCTTCTAATGCGACCAAATTTGTCAACGATACAAGAGACCTCTTTGAGTCTCATGACGAGTTGACAAAACTGTCGGAAGAGATTCCAAACTACTTGAACTATTTTGACTCTTTGGATTTTGTAATAAGGAAGCTGAATCATGCCACGTCTCCGAATATTGTGAAGAGAGACGCGTTCAGACGATTGTTGACAACAATCGACAAGTCATTACTGTTTTTCGATGCACACCCTAACTTCAAGGACGCGGAAAGTTACCGGATCAAGTTCAAGCAGTGCCTGGTTCGTTCGTGCTCGCTTATCTTACATTTTACTAATAACCTGCTGAAACAAGTATTTTCTGAGATCATGGAGAAGAACTCATCGATCACACCGGGGACAAGAGATGCCCTTATTTACAATAAGTTTTCCTCCATTAGTGAAGTCTACGCACCGTTGACAAACGAACTGACAACTCGTTACTACAACCCAGCGCTTGCCAAGTACCATGACGAGTTGGCGTCTCTGCTGAACGATACTTTCAACAGTTACTTCCAAACGAGAACCAACTTGATGCATCCTGTCCTTTGGTCCAAACTGGATGGGATTTTGGCTAAGGACAAAGAAATGTCCCTTTTTAAGTTTACACAGGAGACGAAATCCGTGTTCCAACAACTATGTTTGAATGAGTACAAACTGTTTGTCAAGTTTTTCCCTCAAGGGGAACCAGACTACCACCAAAGATTTAACTCATGGCTGTTGAAATTCTGTGAGCCGCTGTACAGCACGATCCGAACGCGGATCTCGAGGGAACGTGACATCAAGACCCTATGCGACTCGCTGAACGTATTTGCGTCGTTCGAGCACGAATTCGAGGAAAACTCTGTTGAGTATAGAAGACAGTTCAGCGAGGTCCAATACAACAAAGTGTTCGAGCCTGTGGTGCAGCGACTCCAAGACCAGTTGATAAACCGGGTGAAAGTGTTCGTCAACGAGAACTTGGTGAAGTACACCCCGTCGATTGACGACTTTATGGTCTCGAACCGTAAAAACGAGCCAATTGACACTGGCTCTGACGATATGGTGCCCCTGTACTTGAGCAGTTTAAGGCAGAGGTACCAACCTAACGAGACCGCTGCAGATATCCCCGATGCACTGTTGCTCGAGAGTTACTACCCACCCACGATCCGCGTGTTGGCGATACTTTTCAAGCTGTACGATGTGGTCAATGCGGATATCTTTGATGAGATCTCCCACTACGTGATCCACCATTCGCTTGTATCGCTGAAAAAGTGTTACGCGTTGTTCACTGGGACACACAACACGTTGGAGGTGAAATTGACGTACATGAACAACTTGTTGCTACTTCGAGACGAAGTTCAGAATTGGAACGTCCAGTACAATTTCAACGACACGGCGTCGTCGTTCCAGTTTTCATCGGTGGGGAACCTGATGCGGTCCTGGAGATGGAGCAACAGCACTATATTTTCGTTAGCGAAGGGTCTTGTGCCGCGTAGCAGGAGTGCTGTGTCCGCGTCCGCGGGTGCGCAGGGTCCCGATGGTGGTGAACCGCGGACGGGCCAGCCCGGTGCCGGCGACTCGGATTCCAGGGTCGAGTTGATCCACGAACTGCGCGCGATCATTAAGGGTGTGACGGATGCGACGAGCGGCGAGATGGTGGGTGGGGTCTTGAATTTGGCGCGTCAAGGAATCGATTTGTTGGAGAACGACGCGGAGTTGCGGAGGGCCGTGCGGGAGACTTTGCCCCTGGTTGACCACAAGATCCGCAGCATGGTCAGCGACGAGGAGATATGTTCACACTTGTTACAGGCAATCAAGTACACGTGTTTGGAGAGGTACGGCGAGTACTACGACGGTGTTGGTTCGCTCGTTGAGAGTGGTGCCCTTGATGGCGGCGCTTTGAACGAGATCATGTACGTGGACCAATTCGACCAGTTTTACGAGCGGACTGTAGAGGAGATGCGACAGGACGATCCCGTGAGTGTCTCCTCCGAGATCGAGGCTCCATCGCGGACGTCGAATGCGTAATTAAAAAACGTACGTACGTATTGTATATGTGTACGAAGTTTAGTGGTTGAAGAACTGTGTGAACTGTATACTGTCGTAGTGTACAAGCATTTCGTTTTTTTTAAACTGGTTGAGTTCGAATTTAACCTCGTTGACGAACCCGTACTTCTCATCGTAGACGACTTTGTCCCCGTACAAACTACTATTCTGTCTCTCTGCCTCGTTTGCCTCCTCATCCATCCTGTTATACTCCTCTGGGGAGAAAGTGTCCCTCACGTATATATCACTAGCGAACATGACCGATCGTTTCCCGCCCTGGGAGCTCCCCCCCGTAGACTCCGTCTGTGGACGAGACGACATGATGGAATTCTGTGAGGATGCGGTGGACGGTACCGAGGTGCCACCCTCGTGGACGACGTCCCACTGCCTATGGAGCCGATCCAGCAGCTCTGCGGAGTTGAACTCTACGGCGTCATCGCCCCGCGCCTGTGGGTCCGTCGACAACGCCGCGAACTGAGACGTCAGGGGTTCATCCGGTTGTGTTACGGGTGGCACCACTGTTGGTTTCTGTTTCTTTGCAGTAGATTTCTTTGAGAGGGAGAACAATTTGAGGAACGACCCAAGTTTCTTGGTTGAGTTGGATCTCTTGATCACGCGCGGCGACTCCACCTGTGGCGGGGGCTGCACGGGTTGCACTGTCGCCGGTTCCTGTTGCCTTCTGAGTAGAGCCCTCGGTGTGAACTTTTCCCCGTTTGGGAAGTTAAACTGCTGTTGCATCTGTAATTTCTGTCTTTGCAATGGACTCAACGGCTGACTTGCCTGTCTGACTGCCACACCATGCGACGGGCTCCTCGCATGGACCCTCCCGCCTTTCGAACACGCCTCAAAATGCGAGATTGTCCCCACTGTGGGCCTCTTCCTCTGTTCCGGTATCGTATTGAGCATCGACCTTCTCTTCACTCTGCTACCGGAACGCACCACCTGCTGTTGTTGTTGTTGTTGTCTCTGTGGATGTACATACGGGTTCCTTGGCGTGTTGAAGGCAGGGTACGGCCCACCACCGCCTACGGTGTTCGATCTATATAGCGTATTCCTATTCTGCACCGTGTGTCTACCATTACTGTGAGTGGGCAGTCTTACAAAACTGTGCTGTATATCGAAGAGATCCGACGTTGAGTCAGACCTTGGAATAGAGAATTTTGCATTTCTTTGGAACTGGTCTGCACCCAGCGAGTGCGCTCTTTTATGGGCGGGGTACGGTCCCTGTACGGCCTCCATGCTTGAGTGGGTGTCGGAGACAGAGAGAAAAACAGCTACACACAGACAGAAATACAAGACAAGATAACGATGTGTTGCTGCGTGTCTTTATAAAAACGTGAAGTAAGCGAAAAGAGCAACACACCCAGATACAAATAGCAACCCAAAAATTGCTGCTTTTAAAGTTTCTACTCAGCCTCTCTAGTTCCAACAAACGACCAGGCTTTCCAGACACCTAGACCAAAAAAAAAAACAAAAAAAAAAAGCAACAACATGCGTGTTACGTGTAGTGTATATATATATACGCACATACTATATTAGTAGTAGTAGTAGTAGTCGCCTGGCCAGGCCCAGTTCCTCTGTCTCTGGGCCCGTCTCAGTCCGTGCCGCACAGACTCTCCCGGAGGAAGTCGAATTTCTCGTCCTTCAGAATCGTCTCCCGCAGCGTGTCTGCCGTGATCTTGCCCGTCCCCGAGGCCCTTGCCAGCTCCCCGCTGCGTGTCACCAGCAGTGCGACAAAATACTCCAGCGACCTGCCGGCGACCACGGGTGTCGCCTGGGACACCTTCCCTATATCCTCGTCCGTCTGCATTATCTTCTTGATCTTCGCTGGCGGGAAGTGTGTCTTGATACGCTCGAACACGGGCGCCAACGCCGGGCCGGACTCCTGCACCGGCGCCGGCACGTGCTCGTCGCCGGCCCCTGCTGCCACAGCAACGCTTCCCCTCCCGACTTCCATCTGTGCTGTCTCCCAGCCGCCAGACACCGCCCGCAGCGGGGAAAAAAACAGCAGCACACACCCACATTCTCTGCCCGCGCCGCTTTTTTATACACACCCGAGACAGCACGAGAGGCGCCAGAGCGACGGCGGGCCGGAAGCACCCGCACCCGCACCCGCACCCAGACACCCCTCACCCGCGCCGCCGCCGCTTCGACGCGTCGTGCGCCCGCAGCCACTGCTCCTCGCGCTTGTCCTCCAGCCGCGCGAGCCGCGCCGCGCGCTGCTCCTCCTCCAGGATCTCCATCTCGTTCGCCTCCATGTCGTCATCGTCGCCCTCCGCCAGCCTCCCGCGCGACGTACTCGTCGCGTCCGCGCCCGCCGCGGCTGAACAGGGCCCAGATCTCGTCGCGGTCGTACCCGTCCCGCGCGCCACGGCCGCGGCCGCCCTCGTCGTCCTCGTCGTCGTCCGCGATGAAGTCGTCCAGCTCAGAGTCCGACGCGGAGTCGTAGCCGCCGTTGCCCCCCGGTGCTGCTGCTGCTGCTGCTGCCGCTGTTCGCGCTGTTCGCGCTGTTTTAGCCGCCGCCGGAGCAGGTCGTTCGGCTGGGCGGGGAACCGCGGTGTCGCGGGTCGCCGCTGCGTCGGTTTGCTCGGTTCCGCGGGTGTTTTGGTAGTGGAGGCGGGCCCCGTCCTCCGCCTCCGCGGCTTGAAACCGGGGTTCCGCACCGGCGCCGCCGTGCGCTGCGGGGGCGCCGTGGTCGCCGGCTTCTCCACCGCGTTCGTCTCCGCCTGCATCATCAGCTCCTCAAACGTCATCTTCTTCACAGCGTCCCTTTTCGTCGCTGCCCCAGCGTGAGTGGCTGCTTGTTGCTGTCGTGAGCCTGGTCTTCTCTTGTACACGGTCCCGAGGAGCCCGCCCTCGCTGTCAGCACCGTTCCGTCTCTTGCGGGGCTCGTCGGGGGCACCGGGGGCCCTCCGTTTCCTCTTCACTGCGGTCCCTGTCGGCCCACTCTTCAACCGTTCCTTGCGGCGTAGCTCCTTCAGGCGCCGCACGGCTGGGTCCTCGTCCCGAACGTAGTTGTCAGGTAAGTACGATACGTCGGAGTGTGGCTCGGAAGAAGAGGGTGTTGCCGTCCCAGAGAGTTTGCCAGAGACAGCAACGGGTTTCGCTTTCTTCCATTCAGAAAGTTTAGATAGGAAACTCATGCCATGTGGATGCACGCCGGGGTACGTGCAGCTGTGCAAGTTGTCTATGCTCGGTCTCTCTTACTCTTCCTTTTCCCTGCTCTTCTTTTTCTCTCTCTCTCTCTCTCTCTCTGTGTGTGTTTTTTCTTGTCACAGATCACGATGAGTCGATCTCGTTCAAAAAATCAGCGTACTCATCGTCAATGTCAGGTTGCGCATCGTCATCAGCACTGTGACCTGCACCAGTCGTGTTCCCGGGGACGAAAAACCCACCGGCTTCTGCGGGTGTCTCCTCTTCCTCATGTGGAACTCCACCGTACGCACTGTTCAAGTTCGCCTTGATTCGAATCTTCAACAACAGCTGGTTCCACCCTTGTAACGCGTGCAACTCACGTTCCCTCCGCTGGTCCTCCTCTTGCTCATACTCAATTCCGTCAATCGCCGTGAGAACAGCCTCACGGAACCATTGGGCAACGACCACACCGCTGATCACTGGTTTCACAGTGTGGCCCCTCTCAAACCTGAACTCAGTCACCGCCGGTGCGTGCTCAACACGGATAAATCGTGCCGCCTTCACCGCCAGTGGGCTCCGGATCAGACAACAGTTCGCGGGGACCATGCTGTCCACAAACACCTCCACGTTCCCGTACACGTTCTTCTTGATCGTGCCGTCAGGTGCCGCCAAGGGTGCCACGTACCACTCGGTGTCCTCCTCCCCGTACAACCGCTCGTCCTCCTCTGGCGGATCATCCGCAAAAGCGCGTCGCTGAGACCTCGCTTTCTTGATCACTTTCTTCGAACGAGCTCCAGTCTTCAATATACGGCCCTCGTTGTACCACTGGCGAGCACTCTTCAAGTCCATAACGTCCCGTCGAGCATACACTTTAAGCACTTTGTCCTGCTTGTGGCTCACTTTCAAGTATCCACACTCCTTGCACCCAGGTTTCAGGATCTGGTTCTGTCGTAAATCGGTCTCAGCCACATAGAAGGGGTGGTTCTTCAAGTCTTGGAGATTATCAGGCATCCCCTCGTCCATGTCCCGTTGCTCAAAATAGTGTGACTCGTACTCGTCGATCCTCATCTGTTTCCTCATATTGAGAGAGCCTACCACCAGCGAAAACCACTGTGCACCTCGAAGGTCCTTCGTTATACGTTTCTTACGAGTCCGGCCGTGCAAGTAGCGCACGTACCGTCTCGTGATGTCACGACACCCGCGCTTCCGGTCGTACCCGATCACATACCGCATCACGTTCCTCTTGCATGCTGGGGCCCCACTCGGCGTCAACTTGGAGAAGTGGCGCACTTGCTCAATCGTCTTCAAGTTCATCGGATCCACAGTGATCCACCTTTTGGAAAACTTGTCCCACACTTCACACCAGAACAAGGGGAACTTAGTCATATCAGCATACTCACAAGACAAATCGTCCCTCAGCTTCAAGTTCGTGAAGTCCGGCGGCTGTGCAGACATCACCAGCCTTGCGTTCAAGTTACACGACCGAAGAAGCGCTACAAACCCCTGTGTCGCCACATCAACGTCACCAACACCTCTCAGTACGTTCTTGACAAATTGTCTTCGCGTCAACCCTACACTTTGCCGTGTGGAGCCCGCATGGACTTCCTGCCAAGAGGGCATGTAGCACCCTCGCCCAGGGTACGCCCTCACGATCTTCCAATGCGTCTGCCAGAGTTCCATACACTTCTTTAACCCATCCAACAGTTTCCGAGTACTCCGCAGGATCATCTCGTCGTCCTTCGCCGGGTGCAACATCTCGTACGTCTTGTCAGGAACTAACCTCGTTAACCGCTTCATCAGTTTTGAGTCATTGCACCAGTCGTTCCTTATACACCCATGCGTCATCATGCAGACCAGGTACAACATATGGAAGGTTCTTCGAAACTGCTTCTCCTCCGGTGAGCACACATTGCGCTGCTGCACTTTCTCCCGCCGCTCCGCAGCTCTATCCCCAGTAGCGACCGTTACTGAGATGTCCCCTATCGCTGGGTCCGTAACGTCCTCGAACTCATCGGAGGCAACTTCCTCGTCACTGATGGATGGTGAATCCGATAAGTCAATCACCTCGGGACTACCACGGGGAGGGGTCTCACCTGCGTCATCGTCTAGATCTATCACCTCCGACGCACTGCTGACACGGGATTGAACTCTCCTCCGCTTCCTACGCAAACTTCGCCTCTCAGATTCACCCTCCTGGTCTCGCCGAACACCTTCCTCCTGCCTCTTTTCCTTGAGTACGCTCCTCACCAGATCAAAATACTCCTTAGGCAATTCACTATTCATTATTCCATGCTATGACACAACTTCCCCTGTCTCACTCCCCCTTTGCCCTCGTCATCAAAGGATAGCGTTGTTATAGAAACCCTTTATAATTCTTATAAACAGAAGTAAGGTGATGAAGTGTATCAAAAGAATTGTCACATAGTAGTAACACTTACATACCGAGGTGTATAGCGCTACACTCAGACACTCCTCTGTCTATTTACTTCATTAAATAACCGTTCCAAATAATGGTCTTCCCGTTGCAACGCACCTTGCAGTTGCATCCCCTTCAGAGCGTAATACAATTTCTCCAAATACTCGTAGTTCTCACCGCTGGGCCCCCTCGCGGTGCAAATAACGTGCGCGGTGTCCGCAATAGTCTCAGGGCCGACAAAGGCCTTGTTAAGAGTGGTACCGATGTACACGGTGGTCTTCAAAATATGCTTCCCGGATACTGGATCACGCGCCAGCGAGCTCAGCGCCTCGCCGTATTGCTCCTCCTCACCCTTAGGCACGTCCAAGTGCACCTCGACCTCGTGTAGAGTGTACCCGTTCTGTTCCCTAACGTCCAGGTACTCCCTGACCTCCTGCGCGAACTCGGGTGGGATATAGTATACCACGCCGACAGTGGTCAGATCTGCCGGGTCCGATATCCCCTCGTGGTCCTGGTAATACACCCGCAATTCCTCTTGAAACCGTGGGTTTGCGACAATCTCCTCGTAGGGGATCAGCGTCGTCACACGGCCAGGGTACTCGGGAACCCCGCGGTGATCCACGGAGCTCTGCCAGAACCGTCTCATAAACCCAAATATCGTGGCAGGGATCCTGTGCGTAAAATGTGGTGGTGGCTTGTAGATCAGCGATCCGTATCCGAGCACCCAAAGCCCGTCACCATCGTTTTCATCCTGTGTCATCTCTCTGAAATGTTTCTTCGTGAACTCGTTCAAACAGATAGAGAGGGAAGCAACAGCAATAACAGCAACTACTATTACTTCAGTTAGAGAAACGAATGGCAAGAGCACAGGGAACACAGAGAACACAGTAATCAGAGAAATCCAGTTGTCTGTTCACTGTTTTATAGAGAGGCTCGAAGAACTTGTTTTTGAGACTCATTTTTCACACAATTTTCTCGGTGTAAGACGACAGAAGAGAATCGTGTCAGGAGACCGCCAAGACCTGGCTCGTCTTGCTTATGGGAGAGGTGAGGTTACGGAGGACACTTGAATTGGGTAAAGGTACAAGTAAACAGCTCAACTGTCTGTCTGACATTCCCTTCCACCCTGTAATTTCTTTGCTTCTTACATCCTTTATGAGATCTATACCAACGAAACACTCAGCACAGTCCGATGTGTACATATAGACTGTTCTGCTGTGCAATGGATCAACCTCAACGGGCGACTACCAGGTCTAGTCCCAATTGTTCATATTTCTTGAGTGGGGCGGACCCTTATCTGTCAACTTTACTCTAGGTGCTTTCAGGAAACAGGTCAAAGTGATAAAACCTCTGGTTCAGTCCAAGTTGTCGACCTCCACCCGTGCCACTTTCCACCATTTTGATAGTTAGTAACCACGTCGAGGCCTCCTCCCCCCCGTAGAGAAACGCCTACCAAAGCTGGTCCCAGTCGTCTTGGGCATCCAAAGATCGACGTACACGGCTGAGCAACGTCTTGGGAGTGGCTGTAAAAAGGATAAACTGGAGTCCAACAACAACAAGGAAATGCAACCGGGTGCAAAAAGCAAGAGTAAAAGAAGTTTACGATAGTAGCGCAACGTTCTACATAAGCTCCACAGCGCAGCAAGCACGTGAGCGGTAGTTTTGTTTCAAGGACTTGGAGTTGCAGTTTTGTTTCAAATACTTGGAGTTGTGGTTTTGTTTGTTTATATATACCTTGCGTTACTCTCTTTGATACGCATATTCAACCTCAGAGAAGCAGAAAACCAGCAGCAGTAACCGGCATGGATGGTGATTTGAGTTCAGACGAGGCTGTCAGTCATTTCTTGGGCAGAGAGACCGATGAGCTCAGCAATATAATCAATTCAGCGAACGAACCAAGAGAACCCTACGATGACGAGAAAGTGCCCCCTCGTGAGGAAGATAACAACGGGAACTTATACAATTCTGGGAGCGATGCGTCTACTACGGATACATCCGGAACGAATGCATCCAGTCTCGAAAGTTATCGTCAAGAGGCGGAAAATCAAGCGTCAAAGCAACGCCGTGGGAGCTCTGGTACGATTGAAGATAGGACTTCCGGTTTACCCAGTGTAATGAGGACCGCTACAAACTACTGGTCTCCTAGAATGAAGCATCAAAGAAGAAAAGTCATCTTCCATTTCTTCAGAATTAACGCGATTCTGGCACTTTTTTGCTTCACAGTGTTTGTGATCTTCTGGGGGGCATCATACAATACTAAATCGTATTTCCATAAGATAAACTTCCTGGCTGTAATACAGGAAGATACTTTGGGTACGAATATGACGGACATCGTACCTTTAACTTCAATATTGCCCGCACTTTTAAGGAGAGTGCCCGGCCATTGGCATGTGCTGAACGACACCCAATTTAAGATCATCCACAGTGCTCAAACCCCAGAGCAGATTAACGAAAAAGTTATCGACCTAATCTACGACGAGGTATTTTGGGTCGCAGTGAACGTGAAGCCGAATGTAACCCAGGCATTGTATAACTCCTTAACATCCCAAGAAGAGGCCCCCTTCAATGCAACAAATTACTTCCAGTACGTGTTTGAAAGCGCGAGAGACCCTTCGAACGTGAAGAGTGTCATATTCCCAGTAGCACAGGGGTTGGAGACTATGCTCCAGCAAGTTTATGCCCTCGAATACCTGCCATCACTAGCAAGGAATATAAGTGCCAACACTTTGAATATAGAGAACCTGGCGTCTGCGGGGAAACTCAACTTTGAGTACTTGGATTATAGACCTTTTGCAGACAGGCTGCTGATGACTGTCACGCAGCTTGGCTGTGTCTATGCCATTGTCTTAACTTGTTTCCAGTTTCTGGTCTACAGTCCTTTGCATCTAGAGATGTCAGCTCTTTTAAAACGTAGAGATAGCGCTTACTATCGAATAGCCATTTCCTTTCTGACACACTTCTTTGCGTCTCTGTTCGTTTGTACCGTTTCCGCCATTTATCAGGTTGATTTCACGAAGGCGTTTGGCAGAGGAGGATTTGTCATCTTTTGGATGACTACGTGGTTGTTCATGTGGTCCGTAGGTGGTGCTAATGAGAATGTGATGTGTTTAATATTTGCCGGGGGACCACAGTACATTGGATTTTGGATTCTAGGGTTTGTTTTAATAAATATATCCCCCACTTTTTTCCCATTGGTTCTCAACAACGCATTTTACAGGTACGGGTACATGATGCCACTACACAACGTCGTGAGCATATATCGTGTGATATTTTTTGATTTATCTCGCGGGAAAATGGGCAGAAACTACGGTATTTTAGCTGCTTGGGTAGTGTTGAACACTATCTTGCTACCATTTGATTTGAAACTAACCAGGTACCTTATTAGGAGAAGACGGAGGAAGGAAGTTGAAGCAGAGGCTTCTACAAGTTGAAAAAACATGGCTAAATCACAAAACTGAATGTGGATGCCGTCCTGCACTTCCGAGGACACCTGATGTTCTAATTGAGGCACTATGGACTCTTGTCAAAGTGTTTTCAAACGTTCGTTCATTTCCTCAGATTTCAATAAAAATGACATTTTATATATTACTCTATTAGACGATGTTTTTTGTATATTATACGTTGGTAAACAATAATTTATTTATAATCGTGCTACGGTAACTTTTTAATAGAAACATTCAAACGAAATCTGCTGAAGTATTCACTAGCCTTATACGGATTGTCTATTGAACAGTCTGGCAGCAACGAAGGACTTACAAATTAAGAACTGAGTAATTCACAGGGGTTACCCTCAAGGCACGTGACCGTCAACCAATAAAAACTGTCCTCGAATTACTAGGAGTATAAAAGACAGACGTGAAAATTAGATGATTCTTCTGAAATTTCTTTCACTTTCAAGAACGACAATGTACTCTGAAGGTAAGTTTATGGTACGGTGGTGGTGCAATAATGAAGAAAATGGATTAAATTAAGAGTTATGTTTTGTGAACATCCTTAAAAAAGACGTGATGCATCGTTGTTGCCACCTCGTCTCCTCTGAATTGATCAGTCGTTGTCTCGCCGCGAAACGCTGGTTCACTATATGACACTTAACGTGTGGTACATGCTAAAGTTTTTTTAGAAAGACAAAACCTTTGCATGTTGCCTTTCCTTTTCTTGGTGACCGAACACTGATTGAGACGAACTACTGTTTGATCTTCCATCCATTTATTATAAATGGTCAAATTTTTCTTTTATACGATCTGTCACTTTCGATGGTTCAATGTCAATTCAAAAAGATGGAATTTCTCTTTAGAGATTCAGAGGCGTCAATATATCGAATGTTTCCACCCTTCCCAACTCTATCACCAGCTATCAGTGTATCGAAGAGGCTAGTCTTAGAATGTTGGAAGTGAACTGCACTACGATCAGCTGAATGGCTTCTTTTGGATTTACCTATTCTGCATTTCAAAAAGCCATGATATATTGAATTAGTACAGGCGTCGTAATCCAATATATTATAGTCCCACGAAAGTGTTTATTCCGTGAGTGCTTGCTTTGTGCTGTTGAGATAAGATCAAGGTTAAATTTACGATGATATTTTTTAGCCAATGTCGTCGGTGTCAGACAAAGGATGGTACTTCCTTATTCGGCTGTGACAGTCCATTGACTTGTAAGAGCGCTAGCCGGAAGGCTCGTTACCCTCCATCTTTTAAATTTCTTGTTTCATCAAAATTTTCCTACCAAAAATTCATCCAACATTTGTTTGCTTTTTTTTTCTTTTTTTGCTTGTGTAGACCATCGTATGATACTGTCTTGTTCCCATATACTCTCTGTATAGTAGTATTAATCATTAACAAAAGACCATTCGTCCTGACCTACAAGTTTGGTACGTGTCCGAATCAATCTACAGTATTATTTTGATCACTCGACTGTACAACGATTATGGTAACCACCGACGAGGGAATAAAAGAAGAAATTCTTCAGAACCCCGAATTGTACGGCCTGAGAAGATCGCATAGGGCCAGTGCACATTCAGAGCAACATTACTACGATGAAGACGATGATGAAGACGATATCGTTGTAACTAAATCAAGGAGAAATAGGAAAATTGATCACGAAGAGGAATACGACAGAGTGGATTCAGAGGAAGACAATGACGCACAATCGACCGAGGAAGGTGAAGATGACACTCATGACGAAGATGATGACGACTACGGGTACACAAAGAAGAAGAGCAAAATCGGGGCAAATAAGAAAAAACCCAAGCCAATTAAGGAGGATGACTTTGTTTTACCCACAAGATTTTCCTCTCGTAATAACAAAACGGTAAATTACAATGTAGACTATTCTGATGAGGATCTGCTTGAGTCTGAACTAGATGAAGATGATGATGATGAGGAGGAAGATGATAACTTGGACAATGAGGAAGACTATGATAGAGAAATGTCCATGACGCCCGCCTCTATGGTATCGGATAATCATAACATCGATATAGTTATTACGCATAGAATCAAGGAACAATATAATGAGCAGAAACCGGAGCTGAACAAACAGGTACCCAGCTTACATGATTGTAAACAATATTATGTGTTTTTTATCAAATGGGCGGATCAATCTCATTTGCATAACAGTTGGGAGTCTTACGATTCCTTATCGCAAACCCGTGGACTGAAGAGACTCGACAACTATTGCAAACAATTCATAATTCAAGAACAGCAGTTCAGATTGGATCCATACATAACGGGAGAAGACTTAGAGTTGATGGATATGGAAAATGAGCGAAGACTTGACGAATTCCGTGAATATTCAGTTCCTGAAAGGGTCATTGACAGTCAGCGTATCACTCGCGATGATGGGTCTTCAGAACTACAGTATTTGGTGAAGTGGTCGCGTTTGAATTACGACGAAGTAACTTGGGAAAAGGCCACCGACATCGTGAAACTAGCACCGGAGGAAGTGGCCCAATTTCAAAATAGAACAAACTCAAAAATCCTACCTCAATACTCGAGCAATTATGGATCAGAAAGGCCGAGGTTTGAAAAGCTGAATACCCAGCCACCTTTTGTAAAAGGTGGTGAACTAAGAGATTTTCAGTTGACGGGTATCAACTGGATGGCATTTTTGTGGTCAAAGAACGATAACGGTATCTTAGCCGATGAGATGGGTTTAGGGAAAACAGTACAAACCGTTGCCTTTATCAGTTGGCTGATCTACAGTAGAAGACAGAATGGCCCACATCTCATTGTCGTACCATTGTCGACTATGCCTGCTTGGCAAGAGACCTTTACCAAATGGGCGCCAGACTTGAATTGCCTCTGCTACATGGGTAACCAGAAATCAAGAGACATGCTCAGAGACTACGAATTCTACACAAATCCTCAGGCCAAAGGCAAAAAGAACGTGAAGTTTAACGTTTTGATGACGACCTACGAATACATATTGAAGGATCGTGATGAATTAAGTAAAATCAAGTGGCAGTTTCTGGCAGTGGATGAAGCCCATCGGTTAAAAAATGCAGAATCTTCCTTATACGAGTCTTTAAACAGCTTCAAAGTAACCAACCGTCTTTTGATTACAGGTACTCCATTACAGAATAACATTAAGGAATTAGCAGCTCTGGTGAACTTTTTGATGCCTGGCCGATTCACAATTGATCAAGAAATTGATTTTGAAAATCAAGATGACAAACAAGAAGAATATATCAGGGATTTACACCAAAGATTGCAGCCTTTTATATTGAGACGTCTAAAGAAGGATGTCGAAAAGTCGCTTCCCTCAAAAACGGAACGTATTCTTCGTGTCGAGCTTTCCGACGTACAAACGGAGTATTATAAGAATATTCTGACCAAAAATTACAAGGCCTTGACTGCTGGCTCTAAAGGCGGGCACTTCTCGCTCCTGAATGTTATGAGTGAGTTGAAAAAGGCCTCTAATCACCCGTATCTGTTTGACAATGCCGAAGAACGTGTGTTGGAGAAATTTGGTGGAGGTAATTTATCTAGGGAAAACATTCTTAGAGGCTTGATTATGTCCTCCGGTAAAATGGTGCTGTTGGATCAGCTACTAACGAGGTTAAAGAAGGACAATCATCGTGTTTTGATTTTTTCTCAAATGGTCAGAATGCTTGACATTATGAGTGACTACCTTTCAATCAAGGGTATCAATTTCCAGCGGCTAGATGGTACCGTTCCGTCGGCTCAAAGAAGAATTGCTATCGATCACTTTAACGCTCCAGATTCAACCGACGAGGTATTTCTTCTATCTACCAGAGCAGGTGGTCTCGGTATCAACTTGATGACTGCTGACACTGTCGTTATCTTTGATTCTGACTGGAATCCCCAGGCGGATTTACAGGCTATGGCCAGAGCACATCGGATTGGTCAGAAAAATCATGTCATGGTTTATCGGTTAGTGTCTAAGGATACTGTCGAGGAAGAGGTTTTGGAGCGGGCTCGCAAAAAGATGATTTTGGAATATGCCATTATCTCTCTTGGTGTGACTGATGGTAACAAGTACACCAAGAAGAATGAACCAAATGCTAAGGAGCTGTCCGAAATCTTGAAATTTGGTGCTGGTAATATGTTTACTGCAACTGATAATCAAAAGAAATTAGAAGACCTGAACTTGGATGAAGTCTTAAACCATGCTGAGGATCACGTAACTACTCCTGAACTGGGCGAGTCCCACCTGGGGGGAGAAGAATTTTTGAAACAGTTTGAGGTTACTGATTACAAAGCGGATGTTGACTGGGATGATATTATTCCTGAAGAGGATCTGAAGAAGTTCCAAGATGAGGAGCAGAGACGTAGAGACGAAGAGTTTGTAAAAGAGCAACTGAACCTGATGAGTAGGCGTGACACTGCTTTACAAAAGATAAAAAATAGTGTCTCTGGAAATGGTACGACTTCCAGTTCAGACTCGGAAGACGAGACGAGGTCGAAATCCAGGAGGAGAGCTCGGGCGAATAACTTGAACTCTATAGGTGAAAGTGAGATCCGCGCCTTATACAAAGCCGACTTGAAACATGGTGATTTGACTGGTAATTTTGAAACGCTCATTGCAGATGGCACATTACCTGTAAGGTCTATTGACAAGTACGAGAAAGTCTATTCCGAAATGATGCAAATGGCTAAAGAGGTTGCTGAAAACGAGGAAACAGCTAGAAACGAGATTTTGTCGAAGCTTGAAGAGGAAGCAAATAAGTACAGGCTGAAACTGAAAACAGGTGAAATCAAACTAGATGAACAAGAGAAAGTGAACCCGTTAACGAAACTTGCTGCTAAGAGGAGGGAAAAGAGAGTTGCATTTTTCCAGTATATGGGTGTCAAAGGACTGAACGCGGAAACGTTTGTTTCAAGGGCAGCCGATGTGACCTTCTTGAAGCAGTACATGAATCAAAACTTCAAACAAGACAAGTTGAAATTTACATTTGGAAATAGGCCCATAAAACCTGTTCAAAACTGGAATTGCGATTGGACGAGGGGAGATGATGAAAAGTTGCTTGTTGGTGTCGACAAATACGGTTATGGTGCTTGGTCACAAATCAGGGATGATCCATTTTTAGGTCTAACTGATAAAATCTTTTTAAATGAGCCACAGGGCAACGAAAAGAAGCCCTCCCTAACTGCTGAACCCAAAAAGGGTAAAGGTATTACAGGTTCCTCCAAGAAAGTTCCCGGTGGTATCCATCTGGGGAGAAGGGTGGACCATTTGATTTCTGTGTTAAAGGTAGGCAGCAAAGAGGGGTCACCAGTAACCAGTGTTCCTAGCAGTGCCAGCCACTCAAACGGGTCTGCAAACACAACTGCAACGAGTATATCTGATAAGTTCCCCACGGGCCCCAAAAAGAAAAGACCCAGAAAACCAGTTTCGAAGACGGCATCTCCTGCAGCGACAACCCCCAATGGCGACACCCCACCAGCATCCAAAAAACTGAAGCCTTTACCAAAGGGACCTGTTGCTTCTTTGAAGAACTCAAGACAGGCCACACTTAACGGGTCGTCTGGTAAACAGACAAGAGAATTGCCGAAGAACCCAGCAGCAATGGAAAAGCATGAGGTGGAATACGATAGCATGGATGAGGAGGAGTGTCGACACTGCATGAGTGCCGTGAGGGTATCACTACAGCGTCTGAGACGTGGAGGCAAGGGACTAGACCGTAAAGAATGGGCTAGTATTCTGAAGACAGAACTGACGACTATCGGTAACCATATCCAACAAGAGATGACCAAATCGACAAAAGTTAGCCCAGAAAGATACATGAAACACCTGTGGTCGTACACGTCAAACTTCTGGCCAGCTCCAGTTAAGAGTGCGAAATTGATCGCAATGTACGATAAAATCACGGCCCCCAAGGATACGGTAAATGTATGAGCATGTATTCCCACTCTATTTAGTGCTATTTATTTTCTTTGCAAATATAATCATACACATGAAGCGACCACGAAATCAAAATGGCTTCGTTACCTGAATAAGTATATGTCCTACCTGTATGCATACAGACATGTATACGCCGTATCACCTATATCATTGCTGACGACACCCTACGAAATCTCGTGCAAAATGAGAAATGTATTTTTTATTTTTTTGCGTTGAAAATTTTTCTTTTTTTGATCATCGAATTCTGTTCTCGCCTCTTACTGAAAATTTTTTTTTACTCGAAATTATATTTTGTTTGATGTTACTTTTAAGCAATTTAGATGCCACTTTTCAGTTGTACTTTAAAGTCAAATACTTCTTTCTGAGACACGTTTTCTGTTTCTTTTGTAACATTATCTTACTTCTTACTTTCGCTCTTATAACACTGTCTCTTTTGATCTTCCCTGAAGTACATTTACCAACTTTTTTTTAGTTACAAAATCCAAAAGGGCAAACAACGAAGCTTTGTTAGTCTCATCCAGATAATCTAGCTCTCGGATACACTATTATCATAGAAAAAAATATAAAAAAACGTATAAAACCTACCAAAAACCCAAAAAAATAATCATAACCACCCCAGCAACAATGTCTGATATAACTGATAAAACTGCTGAGCAATTAGAAAATTTGAAGATCTCTGAGGAGCAACCTCAACAGGAGGCCACCCCAGCCTCCACTGCTAGCTCAGAAAGCCAACAAGCTGGCGACAACGATGTCACCTCTACTTCTTTGTACGTTGGTGAACTGGATCCATCAGTCTCTGAAGCTTTGCTATACGACTTGTTCTCCCCCATTGGGTCTGTTGCCTCCATCCGTGTCTGTCGTGATGCCATCACTAAGACCTCTCTAGGTTACGCCTACGTTAACTTTTCCGACCACGAAGCTGGTAAGCAAGCCATTGAGAAGCTAAACTACACCCCAATCAAGGGCAAGCTTTGTCGTATCATGTGGTCTCAACGTGACCCATCTTTGAGAAAGAAGGGCCATGGTAACATTTTCATCAAGAACTTGAACCAGGATATTGACAATAAGGCTTTGTTCGACACTTTCTCCGTCTTTGGTAATATTCTGTCCTCTAAAATTGCTACCGATGAAACTGGGAAGTCCAAGGGTTTTGGTTTTGTGCATTTCGAGGAAGAGAGTGCCGCCAACGAGGCTATCGACGCTTTGAACGGTATGTTGCTAAACGGCCAAGAAATCTACGTTGCTCCTCATCTAACTAGAAAGGAACGTGATTCCCAATTGGAAGAGACCAAGGCCCACTTCACCAACGTGTACGTTAAGAACATCGACTTGGAGACCACCGATGAGGAATTCAAAGAGTTCTTCGGCAAGATCGGTACTGTTACCTCCGTTGCCTTGGAGAGAGGCCCAGATGGTAAATTGAAGGGTTTCGGTTTCGTCAACTACGAAGACCACAATGACGCCGTCAAAGCTGTTGAAGAATTGAACGGTGCCGAATTCAAGGACCAAGAATTGTTTGTCGGCCGTGCTCAAAAGAAATACGAACGTATTCAATCTTTAAAGAAGCAATACGAGTCCACCAGACTTGAAAAGATGGCCAAATACCAAGGTGTCAATCTGTTCGTCAAGAACTTGGACGACTCTATCGATGATGAAAAGCTACAGGAAGAATTTGCTCCATTCGGTAACATCACCTCTGTCAAGGTCATGAGAACAGAAAACGGCAAATCCAAGGGTTTCGGTTTTGTCTGTTTCTCTTCCCCAGAGGAGGCAACGAAGGCCATCACTGAAAAGAACCAACAGATCGTTGCTGGTAAGCCGCTATATGTTGCCATTGCTCAGAGAAAGGACGTCAGACGCTCTCAACTAGCTCAACAGATTCAAGCAAGAAACCAGATGAGATACCAACAGGCAACTGCCGCTGCCGCTGCTGCCGCTGCCGGTATTCCAGGCCAATTCATGCCACCAATGTTCTACGGTGTCATGCCACCAAGAGGCGTTCCATTCAACGGTCCAAACCCTCAACAGATGAACGGTGTCCCACCACAACAGTTCAGAAACGGCCCAATGTACGGCATGCCACCACAAGGTGCCCCACAAGGTGCCTTCCCAAGAAACGCCGGTGCCAACGCCAACCAATTCTACCAACAGAAGCAAAGACAAGCTTTGGGTGAACAACTCTACAAGAAGATCTCTGCCAAGACTTCCGATGAGGAAGCCGCTGGTAAGATTACTGGTATGATCCTAGACTTGCCACCACAAGAAGTTGTTTCTCTACTGGAGAACGACGACTTGTTCGAACAACACTTCACTGAGGCCTCTGCTGCTTACGAGTCCTTCAAGCAAGAACAACAGCAAGCTCAACCAGAGGCTGCTGCCCAATTTGAAACTGAAATTGCTCCACAACAATAAGGATGAGTTATTGAGACTGGTCTTATTCAGGTTTTATTATATTAGTTCATTTCTACATAATAGTGCTTTCCTGTCCTCTGTATATTATTCTCCTATCTTTCATTCTAGATAACTAATATACAACTTTGTTTTGTTTACTAACTTTTTTCGTAAGATCTTTGCTTAAGTTATCATGATCTGTTAAATCATCATTATTTTTTTTTAATCGCATAAAATATTGAAACCGCCAAACACATATACGCAATTGCAAGAATGGAGTCAAAAGGTAAACGGCTTTTGTGTAAACAGCATTCGCCAGAAACTGTGACTTAATTATCACTTTGAATGTTTGCGTTAAAGAAGTAGCATCAGAAACATAAGTGATAGTCGAGGCGCGTTGTTGTGGTTTCCTATACAAGGATATTCAAGAGCGACTTCGATTCTGGCTGACTTGTCGGATTATTTAAGCAAACATTTCACCGTTTCTTGACGTAATCTCAGTACTGAAAGTATATTCAATACACTATTGTGGTAAACCACTTGTCCAACGTTTGGTAAGTGTCTGCGGGAACAGAAAATCTCTATTCAGGGGAGTGACGGCCACCACATATCAAGAATGGGAGAATCTATCTCGGCACCAACAAAGATAACGGGCGGTGTTATATGGCCCGTACTACTTGTACTAGGAGCATCCATATCACTTTTGGCTTACTGGCGAAGAGACCCAAAGAAATTCATATCGGCAAACAAAACACAAAGTGCCCTTCCTTTGTCTCTCAATTTTATAGGATCCGGTATTGGTTGTGGACTATTTGCCGCGTTTCCTCAAATTGCAAACATTGCAGGTCTCCATGGTTTATTTGTATACGCTATTATAGGATCGCTGCCAATGTACCTTTTTGCATTTCTAGGACCACTCATTAGGAAGAAGACACCGAATGGGTTTCTTTTGACGGAATGGGTATTTCACAGATATGGACTCATTTGCTCATGGTACCTTAGTTTGTGTACTCTTCTAACACTCTTCCTGTTTGCTGTTGGTGATTTCAGTTCATTGAAAATCTGCGTTGTTGCATTGACCGGGATGGATCCTTTGCCAGTAATAATAGCGGAGGCAGTCATAACTACTTGCTACACGACCATTGGGGGGTTTGGGATTTCGTTCTTAACCGATTCGTTCCAGGTGTATATTGGCATTTCCCTGATGCTTATATTGGGATACGGTATTAGAGGTTACACAACTATTGATATGGAGAAAGTTGCGTCTGTCGGTCTGTTGAGCACCAATAAGCTAGGCTGGCAACTCGTCTATATTCTGACTATTGCGATTTTTACCAATGACCTATTTTTAAATGGGTTTTGGCTGCGTACCTTTGCATCCAGATCCGATAGGGACTTAAAGATTGCATGTACAGTATCATGCATTGTTCTGACAATATTCTGTATTTTTGTTGGAAGTGCTGGCTTTCTGGCTGTTGGAGCTGGACTTCTCGACTCGAATGACCCAAACTCAGGTTCTGCCTTCTTTTTACTGTTGAATGCGTTACCTGAGTTTTTTCTTCAAGTAGCTTTGATAAGTTTTGTTACACTATCGGTGTGCTCCTTAGATTCTCAACAAAGCTGCCTTGTATCAACGATATCCAATGATCTATTTAGAAATAAGTTGAAGATCAAATGGGCTAGGCTTATGGTGATCATAATAATAATTCCAATAGTTCTCCTAAGTTTATTCGCCGAGAATATTCTGAGCATATACATGTTTGTTGATCTACTATCGAGCAGTGTGATTCCTACTTTGGTTGTGGGGTTTATACCTGATCTGGAAGCTTACTGGACCTCCTGGGAGGTCATTGGCGGTGGATTCGGCGGCCTCTTTTGCACGTTCTTATTCGGAACATTCTACTACAGTGATTTCAAAGAGGGGGTCAAGTTACTTTTAATTTGGAATGGACTGTACGCAGAGGACTGGAGCACATTTGGTGCGTTTGTCACAGCACCATTAGGCGGGATTATAGTGTCCCTACTTATAATGGGAGTCCGATTATACGCCATTGAATTGTTTCAAAGCAGTTCAAAATTCAAGTCTTTATGCGTCATGATCGATAATGTGGCAGGATTAAGCAACTTGCACCACAAGATAACCCTTTGGAATCATGGCGCAACAATGAAGTTTAAACGTCAGGAACAAGAAGAAGACGAAATAGGGGCATCGGATTTCATACTAACCTCGCATACGCAGCCTAGCAAGACTGATCCCAATTACGGAAGCACTGTCGCGGAGGAGCAACTTCTTATAGAATTTGTACAAGACTAGAGTACATAATCTGCCGAAACTTCTTTGTAACAAATAAGATGGTGTAACCGCCATAGGTAGCGAAGGTCGCGCTTCTTTATCACGTGCAAATTATACGCGTCTTTCTTTTCTTCGTCATCTTTTTTTTTTCCCTCGATTTCGTCCAGGTGAATAAAATCAGAAAAAAAGCTTACAACGTTGAACAAACTAAACAGCTCATTAAGTTACTATGCGTTACCGTTCAACTTTATAATAAAGGGTGTATTTGCTGTAATATATTAGGTCATACTGCAGAGCGGTGCTTTTGAGAGTGGGTTTGTTTAGGGATTAACTAATTCTTTACAATCTGTTCATTTTCTCCCGCTTTGACAGGGACTCTATTGGTTTTAACCTACTTATCCAAATTTCATTGCATCTGTAGATCAACCAAGGTTCCACTGTTTGCTTAGACTTTTGGTTACGCGGCAAGATAATAGACTGTGCCACAGACCCGTTTTATATTACTAACCATGCCCATAGATAAAACTAACCCTTTCCAGGAAGACGTTAATCCCTTTGATAGTGAAGACGAATTTAATTTCGAACTGGGTGACGGGAATAGAAGTTCCCAGCATGCTAAAAGTAACGACAATAAAGTAACCTTTGATGAACCTCGTGATACTAGAAAGCCTCATTTAGATGAAAGCTTATCATTCGAAAACACAGCTGATGCAGATTCATTCGATGGCCATTCCTATCAGCAGACACCAGATATCGGTAGATTCAATCATAACGAGTCTGGGACGTTTGATGATATTGAATTGGAAAACGACAACAATGCCGAGACTCCGGCTATGAAGAGACTCCGGCTTGGCACCCAAAGAAACAAAAAAGGCAAGCCTCTTATTGGAAGGACTAAGACGCTGAAATGGGCGAAAGAGAATTTATATAACCCATTTGAAGACTTTATCAAAGAGGAGGATGCCTTTGACGACGCCGGTATGAAAAATAGGGCCGACGAACTCAGAACGGTGTACTACAACATGGATTTACCGGATGATATGCTCGACGAAGAGGGAAAACCTCTTGCTGATTATGCACGTAACAAGATTAGAACAACCAAGTATACGCCATTAACGTTCTTGCCTAAAAATATCTTATTTCAATTCCAAAACTTCGCCAACGTCTATTTCTTGATGCTGATCATTTTAGGTGCCTTCCAGATCTTTGGTGTTACAAATCCCGGGTTAAGTGCAGTGCCGCTGATTGTCATCGTTATTATCACTGCCATCAAGGATGGTGTTGAAGATTCCAGGAGAACTGTTTTAGATTTAGAGGTGAATAACACCAGGACGCACATTCTCGAAGGTGTACCAAATGGAAACATTTCCGCCGACAACGTTTCGATGTGGAGAAAGTTCAAGAAGGCTAACACAAGGCTACTCGTCAAGTTTATCGACTACTGCAAAAGCAGGTTTTCTGAAGAAGGGAGAAGGAAGCGCGCAATGCGCCAGCGGAATCATCTCAGGGTCCAGCATGCAAGAGCGCAAGGAGACACTGACATGCCACGTAATTCCTTGGACTCAGTTGGCAGTTATAGGTTTTCTGCTGAGTATGGACGTCCGTCTTTAGATGAGAACGGTGCAGATGGCATGGCAAATGAAGGCCATATTATTGATAGAACTTTGCCTCCCAGAACTGATTGTAAGTTTTCGAAAGACTTCTGGAAAAACGTTAAAGTTGGTGACATTGTGAGAATTCATAATAACGATGAGATTCCCGCAGATGTTATTTTGTTGGCATCTTCAGACAATGACGGCGCTTGCTATCTTGAAACCAAAAACTTGGATGGTGAAACAAATTTGAAGGTTAGACAATCCTTGAGCACCACCCTTGATATTAGAAATTCTAGAGATGTTGCAAGATCGAGGTTTTGGGTCGAAAGTGAAGGCCCTCACGCAAACTTATATTCTTATGAAGGTAATTTGAAATACATTGATACCAAAGACGGAGACCTGAAGAACGAGCCCATCACAATCAACAACATGTTGCTTCGTGGTTGTACACTAAGAAACACCAAATGGGCGATGGGTATTGTAATGTTCACTGGTGATGAAACCAAGATTATGTTAAATGCTGGTGTTACTCCAACAAAAAAGTCTCGAATCTCGAGAGAACTGAACTTCTCTGTTTTGATCAATTTCCTGATCTTGTTTATTCTTTGTTTCATTTCGGCGATAATTAATGGTGTTTCGTACAGCAAGCATCCTGCCTCTCGCGACTACTTTGAGTTTGGTATAATAGGTGGGACAGCTTCAACAGCAGGTTTTGTTACTTTTTGGGTTGCAGTTATTCTATATCAGTCTTTGGTACCCATTTCACTGTACATCTCTGTTGAGATTATCAAAACGGCACAAGCGGCGTTTATTTACGGTGATGTTTTACTATACAACGCAAGGCTGGATTACCCATGTACTCCAAAGTCGTGGAATATTTCTGATGATTTGGGCCAGATTGAATATATTTTTTCCGATAAAACTGGTACCCTAACTCAAAATATCATGGAATTTAAAAAATGTACTATTAATGGTGTTTCTTACGGTAGGGCATACACGGAGGCCCTGGCGGGTCTGAGAAAACGACAAGGTGTTGATGTGGAATCCGAATCTCGTCACGAAAAAGAGGGGATTGCTAGAGATAGAGAAATCATGATCAAAGATCTAATGCATTTATCTGACAATTCACAATTTTATCCCGAGGACATCACATTTGTTTCCAAAGAATTCACTGACGATTTAAAGGCTAAGAACGGGGAGGTACAACAGAAGTGCTGCCAACATTTTATGCTGGCGCTAGCGTTATGCCATTCTGTCTTAGTCGAAAAGAACAAGGTTGATCCCAATAGACTAGATATTAAAGCCCAATCGCCCGATGAAGCTGCATTAGTTACTACTGCTAGAGATATGGGTTTCAGTTTTGTGGGAAGTACAAAACAAGGTATGATCATCGAGATACAGGGTGTTCAAAAGGAATTTCAGATCTTGAATATTTTGGAGTTCAATTCCTCAAGGAAGAGAATGAGCTGTATTGTGAAAATTCCAGCTGCCAACCCTGAAGAAGAGCCCAAGGCATTACTGATTTGTAAAGGTGCGGATTCCGTGATTTTTTCAAGACTATCTACGAAGGCCGGTGCTAATGACGAGCAATTATTGGAAAAGACAGCTCTGCATTTGGAACAGTACGCCACTGAAGGTCTGAGAACACTTTGTATTGCCCAAAAGGAAATATCTTGGCCTGCTTACCAGAAGTGGAATGCCAAATACAACGCTGCTGCGGCTGTGCTCACGAACAGAGAAGAACAGCTAGATGCTGTCGCAGACGCTATTGAACGTGACCTAATACTATTAGGTGGGACTGCCATCGAAGATCGTTTACAAGATGGTGTACCTGATTCTATTGCTATTCTGGTTCAGGCTGGTATCAAGTTGTGGGTTTTGACCGGTGATAAGGTCGAAACAGCCATCAATATTGGGTTTTCGTGTAACCTATTGAATAATGAAATGGAATTATTGGTCATCAAGACGTCAGGTGAGGATGTTAAAGAATATGGTACTGAACCAAGTCAAATCGTGGACAATCTGGTATCAACATATTTAAGAGAAAAATTCGGACTTGGTGGCACAGAAATGGAACTTGCCAATGCTAAAGCTGACCATGAGCATCCAAAGGGTAACTTTGCAGTCATCGTTGATGGTGAAGCTTTAAAACTGCTTCTTAACGATGAGGATATGAGAAGAAAATTTTTGTTGCTTTGTAAAAACTGTCGGGCAGTACTTTGTTGCAGAGTTTCTCCATCTCAAAAGGCTGCAGTCGTCAAGTTAGTTAAAAATACTCTTGATGTTATGACCCTTGCCATTGGGGATGGGTCCAATGATGTTGCTATGATCCAGTCTGCCGATGTAGGTATCGGTATTGCCGGTGAGGAAGGCCGTCAAGCTGTCATGTGCTCCGACTATGCTATCGGGCAGTTCAGATATTTAACGAGATTGTTACTCGTTCATGGAAGGTGGTCTTACAAACGGTTGGCTGAGATGATCCCGTCATTTTTTTACAAGAACGTTATTTTCACCCTGACTTTGTTTTGGTACGGTATCTACAATAATTTTGACGGGTCTTACTTGTTTGAGTACACTTTCATTATGTTTTACAACTTGGCCTTTACGTCCTTGCCTGTCATTTTTCTGGGTATCCTCGACCAGGATGTCAGTGACACAGTGTCCTTGGTGGTCCCGCAACTATACAGGGTTGGTATTTTGCGTCTTGAATGGAAGCAAACCAAGTTTTTGTGGTATATGTTGGATGGGTTGTACCAGTCATGCATCTCCTTTTTCTTCCCCTATTGTGTTTACCGCAAGACGATGATTGTTACGAAAAATGGGCTAGGGATCGACCACCGGTATGACGTTGGGGTTATGGTTGCAAGTATTGCAGTTATATCCTGTAACCTCCACATCTTGCTACATCAATACAGATGGGATTGGTTCAGTGTGACATGGATAGCGCTGTCCTGTCTAGTTCTCTTTTTCTGGACAGGTATTTGGTCGAGTGTGCTACACAGTAAGGACCTATACAAGGCTGCTTCCAGGATTTACGACACACCCGCGTTTTGGGCTGTGTTTTTTGTTGGAGTATGTTACTGTCTATTACCGCGGTTCACGCTGGATTGCTGCAGGAAGTTTTTCTACCCAACAGATGTGGAAATCGTGAGGGAAATGTGGGCCAGAGGTGACTTCGACCATTACCCAACTGGATATGATCCAACGGATCCTGACAGGCCTAAAATCGTCAAACCAGGTAAGCTCGGTGAACATCCTGTGTCGATTAACTCTCGCGGCATCGAATTGCGCGACAATTACGGATTCGGGTCGGTGTCTCAAGAGAGTGTTTTAACTGAGGAGATTCCAATGAACATACTGAACGATGCGGCAGGTTCCCCCACGGCTCTGCGTGTCGAAGAGAACCGTCAAACTTGGGGGGACTCGCCAAAGGAGACCCAGGATCTATTGTTCTCCCCGAGACTGAAAGACGAAGGCAAGGGTACATTCGAGCCGCAGACGGGTTCTACTTTACGGCAATCCACCGTTCCGCAAAACAGAACGTCGCTAGACCACACCAGGGAGCAAATGCTCTCCAGCAATCAACTAGACAACCGATATTCGGTCGAGCGGGCCAGAATGTCCCTAGAACTTCCGGGAATCAAGAATGCCGAGGGTCTTCTTGATGCCAGAAAGAGTTTTCACCGCGATAGGTAAACGTACATAACGTAGAGATACACTGTAATATAGACACACATATACATGCTGGTCCATCAGCTCAAATGATGGAGGCCAAAACTTTTCCACGATTAACGGATGCCACCGGCGCGGACTCACAAAAGAGGGCTTAGATTACCTGTCCGCGTAATACATTACGAGCGAACTCCCAACCCTACGCTATGCTATTCTTAGCGTTCGTCGCTGTCCTGCACGACGCGTACCGCTCCTCCGCCCGCCATCACGTGACTGTATCGTCTCCAGCGATAGACGCCTCTCAGTGCCGTTAAAAAAAATCGAAAAAAATGGCGGTGAGATTCTCTCTCAGTATCTTGCTTTCGAGTTTTTCTCTCTTTCTCTCTTTCACTTTCATTGCAGATTGTGCAACGAACAGGTTTCGAATCTTTGATTTGCTCCTACACCAGAGGCAACGCCCACATTCACTGGCTTTAAATTGTTTTTGGATCAACCAGGCTGTAGATTAGTTTTGGATCCTGTGCATTTTAATATCCAAACAGACTACAATCAGCGTCAGGATCTTTATATACGGAAAAAGAGGTATGTTCTATTTTTGTTCTATATGATCCAGTTTTGTCAAGTAAAGTACCATTTTACTAACCCCCAGTCTATTAATTTTTTTGAGATGATTATGTTAGAAAATTATATTATTCAATCAGATAAGGGAGTGTTTCAAAATATTGAAGCCAATTTGTCATCTCTTTCGCTCTCTCTCTTTTTTTCTTCTTCCTCCTTTAAAAGTCACCTTTAGCTTTGACGATCTTATGCTTATTGTTCTTTTATGCCGATAAATCATAATCGAACTCAAGCTTCACCTTTGCATATCCAGAGTCTCTCTATTTGATCCAATTTTTTCAACCGGTAGATAATCTAATTGAACTTTTTTTTCTTTCGCGCGCTCTAGTATTTTTGATCCGAGTCAATTGGAGATATATCACACGTCAATCTTTGCTTTTCTGAGTGCGAACAGATTCTTAGACCAGGGCAACATCTAAACAGGGAAAATCACATACTCAGAGAAAAAAAATAATGGGACGGATCGGTGCCAACTTCAAACCAACGGAAAGTCCTCGATCAATGAAAGGACCGAGTACAGATTCAGTGAACAAATGGAAAATTCCACACTACTACAAAAGAACACCCTCACAAAATTCTCCAACAACGACTACTCCTATACCCGGGAATACGGATGTCCAAAACTCCCCAAATATAAATGTAATGAACAGCCCCAAAAAAGTGGTATTGGACGATTCAAAGGTTGGCGGATCGAAACCCAAAAAGGGCAAGAAAAAAAATGGCATGGTTTTCGTAAACTACACTGTGCAGGACGAAGAGGGAAACAAAAAGAAAACACCAACTGATCATGACAACAGGGAGAATGACCCGGTGGACGATACGACTACGACCATGAACACAAATCCCCATTCCAGCAGGAAAAGAATGTTGAAGATATTCCGATCTTCTAAATCTCGGGACTCCACACCAAATCTAGTTAGTCAATCACCTGCGGGAATGGCTGAAATTGAAAGATCAATATCAAGTCCAAGCTTTAATAAGACAAATTCTCAAAAGAACGCTCCCAAAAGATCTTACAATTCATTTCTGAAATGCCGGAAGTCGAACCACATCACTCCGCAGACAGTTTACTCCGATAATTTGCCAGATGATTCCCTGGGTACCGAAGTATCCATTGTGTTGGATGATGAAGTTGTCCCTATATCGAAGGAAGATCCGTCTTTGGTGAAACCATCGTTCAATATCACCCCTCAGATTGGAATACTGCCTAATTCTGATAGTGGTAACTTCCAGTTTTTTAATAATGAGAGGAGTTCAATAGGTAATACGGTAAATGGACAACCTCATTCAGGGGAGAACGTACAGGGCATGAATGTTCTCGGATCTCATTCTATCGACAATTCATCTCATACAGAATATCCGAATGTGTCCAATGGAAGGAAAATGACCACTATGGGGAACGTGAAGTCCCAGGTCTTTTCCATGCAAAACACTGATGACAATGACGCGTCTGTCGCATTTAACAAAATGTTTACAAGGAAACGTGCTAACACAGGAGGTTCAACGCCATCAATCGCGTCACCCGTTGCATCAATGAATGCAATATCGAGAACAATCGCCCAGAGAACTGCGAGCTCCACATCGTTATCTTCTGTTGGTTCGAGATACTCTCCTCTTAGAACGCAATCTCCTGCGAGGGCCAGGTCATCAACAAGAGCGTCGTCAACCCAACGTTTGTCCCGGGATGTCAGTTCGATATACAATATCAATGAAGTAATTGCTTCTCAGGCTAATGCTCAAGAGCATGATACGTACCTGGACTCCCAATTCAAAAAACGGACAAGCGTAATCTCTTCTCCAAGTCTCGGGAATGTGTCCAAGATTGGACACAGACGGAAACAAGAGTCTATTTCAGATACTCACGGAATTAATGCATACAATTCTTTCAACGGACAACCTGGTGATATAGTAGCTACGACCCCTTCAGCAAGTTTTGTTACTACTCCCTATCAGCCGCCGTTCCCAAACTCAACGGGGAATCCGATCTCTAGTGCATCCACGCCCAGTCTGTTAGACACATACAATATCAACCCATACGAATCGGTTGGAAGCGCAACAAGGCCAGCGATTAATAATTCAGAAAACGGCACGGTGCACTATGTTGAAAACGAAGGTTTGGCGGACGCCTTAGACTATCCCATTAATGCCGATACTGCACCCATCATCACTAGCGTTCAACGAAAGACTAATGAAACAGGACGTAAAAATGTGAAGCCGGTTCATGACTTCCACGGTCACAACCACTCAAGTAAGTCTGACACTTCTGGACTAGCCGAAGCTGACTTCAACCCAACTTTAATGAATGACAGCAGCACAAGTAGTAGTGGACTAGAATCTCTGATGACGAACTCACTTTCTACAACAGCGAGCTCTTCTACGAACAATAATGCACCACATAATTTGGATTTCTTCGTTGCAGCTAATAACGGGTTGTTTATTGGTGATAACTCTCCGGACCATTTTGGAAAACCAGAAAATGTGCAATCCTTCCACAACAACAATTCAGTTACTCAAGATGCTTGTATAGCTAACAAAGGCCACTTACAAGAGGACCAGTTACTTCAGGAAATGTGCATGGAGTTTGATTTTGAAAATCCAAACTCCTTTTTCCACGAGCAATCAAAGTCACTAGCTAGTCAGATCACAAGTAATGATGATCTATCAAAGTATCAAAAGGGCTCCGCAGTGACATCTGTTGGTAACTTGTCGTCGTCCCCATCAACAGTTGTTCCTTCCAGCGTGTATGGCTCTGTCAGTAACGTTTCGTTGGAAACACAAGACGAATCACAATCGCATTCTTTCATGAGCTGGGACCACCCTGCAATGAGATCACATAACAGCAACGTTACCAACACTACTATAGAAGACTCCAACTCCAAACGCATCAACAAGGACATCGGCGACCTTTCACACTTTGGAATTCATCCTTACCATCACAAGTAGCAGAGAGATGGCCAGGCAGTGAGACTTCCAGTATCAGAGCACCGGAGATATCACAGTCGTGACATGAGGGAGAGGAAGCGGAGGGCCGTTCCAACCTCTTCATGGAAAATACTAACGAACGGATGACGGTAAAATATTACTGACAAACACAATTATGATAAAACAACAACTAAACTAGCATGTAGAAAGACAATTAGTGGTTATACTACTTATTTCTTCTTTTTTATAACGTATAAAATGCATCGAAGTAGAGCTGCTACATATATATAAATATATAGGTGCATACCAAGGTATACGTTGACGGTAAGAAAGGCGGTGTCTATCTTCTTTACCTATAGTGGATAGCCACCTACAAGACAAAGTCGTTTATGATTGACTTAATATGCTCTAGCAATTGAGTTTCAGTGCCCGATGGGTTATCGAGCTGCCATTTTATTGCCTCATCGTTGATTTTCCCCATCCAGGGACCTGGCCGCATCTCGAGTTCCTTCTGCAACCTTTTCCCATCGACTAGCGGTTTCAAGTCATGGCAGTTATCCAAGTGTTCCGCATGTATTATGGAAAAGAAGTTGTTATATTCCGATATGATGTTTGCTCTCAGTTTGGTTATCCCGTCAGCCTCCAAGTATTCTGTGACCAATGCGACGTAGTGGGCAAGTTCCCAGTGACCCTTGAAAGTTCTCATGAACAGTCCAATATCGGACCGTGAAATGCTATTTGGATTTAGAGTATATTTTGTCACCATATGGCTGTACTGTGCTATGGCGGCAACCGCTTGAGACACGATAACGGCGTCCGATTTGGCAATTTTCAAACCATCCCGCACCACTGCTTCCACGAAGGGTATTGTGTTATTCATTTTCTTCTTGGGGAAGGCAACGATATCGAATTCTTTGAACGGCGTCAAGCTCGAAGCGAGAAAGAAATTTTGTTTGAAGTTGGCGTCTTGCTGGATCTTGGTGTTCAATGAGGGAATCAAATCGAGCATAGTATGGTACTGTTCTATAAACTGTTTCATGTGTTTGTTCAACTTACCGTCTTTGTAGATGGCGTCGATCTCGTTCATGGACTTGAGATGGTTTCTATTGTGTTCTATGACCGAGTCCGTACAATGCCAAAAGAAGATCACGTTCTCGAGATGTGTCCGCTGGATGAGTTCCCACCCAATGAGCGGGTTTGGTCCCAGCAAGATTTTCTCCATCTCTACACCTACTCTCTCCCTTGATATCTTTGAGTAAAAAGCGTTATTAATCTCTGCGTCTGCCATTTCCTTCAACACGTCAGGTTGGATTGTAAATTTGAACCTGGATGCAAATCTGATCAGTCTTAGTACACGGAGAGGATCATCAAGAAATGTCTTTCTAGGTGGTAATGGAGTTCTGAGAACGCCGTCTTGCAAATCTTGCAACCCTCTCTTTGTGAAATCCTCGATATTTTCAGTCTGTATATTGTAGAAAAGCGCGTTCAAAGTGGCATCTCTCCTTAGGGCGTCCTCCTCCGGTGTACCAAAATTAACCACTGGTATCCTGGACAACTCTGTGTACTCCTCTGATCTGAGGTTAACGAAATCGACCTCGACCCCAAACAGTTTCGTTGTTGCCGTTTCCAAATGCTTCGATTTCTCTGGGTTTTTATCGATCTTGTGCACAGAATGTGGCTTCACACCGTACTTAGCGTAGTTTTCCGTCAGATACTGATTAAGTCCCTGAGCAAAACTTTCCCCCGACATGTTATTTATAGCGATATCCAGGTCGTGAGACCCCTGCCCAAGCAACTTATCCCGGACCCACCCTCCAGTGATCCTCAAGACGAGAGGATCATCCGCATGTTTTGAGTTGTACCTGTTACAGTAATCCTTGAGAAGATTACAAATCTCGTGTTCAGTCTTATTAAGTATCAGTTTCGGAGGCACTCTTGCCCTAAGCGGACTCTTCGACCCGCCCGTCGGGTCCTCAACCACAATACTGTGAACCAGTCTGTGTGCCATACCGAACGCTCGACAATTGACCCGTCTCACAGAGTACAAAATGCCCAATGCTCGACATTCCATTTCTTCTTGTACCTCACTCTTCGCTCATCATACAACGCAGCGGCGAAGAAAACCTGCACTAAAACTTCAAAAGAAGAGAAAAAAAACTTGAATGTCCCAATGGTGGCTTTTGCGTCCGGACACAAACAAACCCTAAAACAGAAAATTGAAAAAAAAGTTAGGGCTTCGCACCCTCTCGAGAAAAAAAAACGTTCGGAAGCCCTAACTCAGTCGCCCAAGCCCTAAGCGACGATCATCCCGACTCTGAGCTCCACTAGTTTCCTCATTGGGACATTGCAGAGATACCGGAAGAACGCAGAGAAACCCGCGCAGAGCAAACGCAACACAGTCTTTCCTGCAGGAAAGAAAACAGACTGACTCCCCGTTTCTTTTTTCTTCCACATGCATACCTGAATTGCTTTTTTCCCCACTTCGCCCCCCTAATCCGCCGCCCCCCCGGCGTTTTCTGGGCCCCGCCGCAACGAAAAAAAGGGGATGCCCTTTATTTCTTCGCGCTCTGCATCTGGACTATTTCATTTCTTTTTTCCCTGCGCCCGCCGTCCCAAAGGGGAAATTTGCGGTGCAAAAAAAAATCTGCGGAAAAAAAAGAAACAAAAAAAAATTTTAGGGTCGAAAAACAGGACGAAAAAAAATAAGCACCACTCACCCTTGTAGAAGAAGAGACAGACGCCTTTTTAAGAAGGTTTGATGGATCTGCTGGAGGTAGTGGTATAGTAACGGGAACTCACCTCGCTAATATCATTGTTATCTGTCGCTATTACTTTGACACAGCTTCCCCTACAATCTTAGAAGAGGGAACGTCCAAACACAAGGCAAGGGCTGAAGGGTAATCCAACATCCCTACCCTTATATTCTTTTCCGCTAAAGCACTCGCTCACTAATATTGTGACAGATTCACAGAGTGCGAAATATCATCCTTTTTTTTTGTTTCTTCAAATTTTTAAATTTTTAATTCTTTTTTTTTTTTGTTTTAATTTTGTTTGATTTATTGCCTTCATCGGTTTTAGAACTGACCTTTGTTATCAGTACTTCAAGTATCTGGAACACAAAGCTGTACTTAGAGTCACAGTGTTTCTTAAGTTTTCCAAAAAAACAAACTAATAGTAATAATTAAAAAAATTAGTTAGGATTCCTAATTTAAAGCATAAAGAGAGATGAGTTCCGCGCACCCTGCAGAGGTATCAGGGGGCATCCCCATCTTTAAACCGTCCTTTGATGAGTTTAAAGAGTTTTACAAGTACATGGAGTCCATCAAACAGTACGGGTTGGAAACAGGCATTGTGAAAGTGATACCCCCGAAGGAATGGCTCGATATGTTGGAGGACCCTATCCCGGCAACGACATTACAATCAATACAGATTAAATCTCCAATCCAACAGAATATCTCCGGGAATAAAGGGATATTCATGATCCAAAACGTAGAGAAAAATAAAACGTACAATATAATACAGTGGAAGGACTTGTCCCTGGACTATAAACTACCCACAAATGCACACTCTGAACATCTACAGGGGAATAGCAAAGATAAAGATGAGGTCAGGGAGGACCACACAGGAGCGGACAACTCTAATAGAAATAATATTCAAGTGGGGAACCCAACTAAGAAACTGAAAAACCGTAACAGATCGTTCAGCCTGACAGATTTTAAACATTTTGCCAAACATTACGAAGTCGATAACGTGGAAAAATTTAAAGATAAAGATTGGCTCAATTTCTTGGAGTCATACTATTGGAAAACTCTCAATTTCACAGAACCAATGTACGGGGCAGATACACCAGGGTCTATCTTCCCTGAAAACCTCAAAGTTTGGAACGTCGCTCATTTACCGAATCTTTTAGATTACATGGACAGCGAGGTCCCCGGAGTGAACAACTCGTATCTATACGCGGGTCTGTGGAAGGCCTCCTTTGCCTGGCATCTCGAGGACCAAGACCTATATTCCATTAACTATATTCATTTCGGTGCCCCCAAACAATGGTATTCCGTCCCACAGGAGGATCACGAACGGTTTTACAATTTTATGAAGGAACAGTTCCCAGAGGAATCGAAAAGGTGTCCTGAATTTCTACGGCATAAGATGTTCTCCGCGTCACCCAAAATCTTGCAAAAGAACGGCATTCGATGTAATAAAATCGTCCATTACGAAAAAGAATTCATGATCACATTCCCACACGGGTATCACGCAGGGTTCAATTACGGTTACAACCTTGCAGAGTCCGTAAATTTTGCCCTCGAGAACTGGCTCGATATAGGAGACAAATCGAACAAGTGCCTGTGCGTTCCAGATTCCGTCGGCTTGGACATTGAGAAACTGAAACAAAACTGGCAGCAGAGACAACAGGAGGAACGACGGGAGGACCCCAAATCCCCAAAACTCAAGACGGATACCGCCGCTGCTATCTCCTACTTCAAAGATCAACAGCTACCGCCGTTACCACAGGTCCACTCGCTGTACCAGAATCAGAATATGTCACTCAGGTCCACGAGCCCAGGGTTGGACCCTGATTCAAATCTGAAGCAACCAAGTATCAGTCGTGTGTCCTCGCCATTTTTGGCCAGGATGATGGACTTGTCCAACATCATTGAACCAACTTTGGACGACGCATCCCTCAAGTTCAAGGGGAAACTGTCCTCGCCGCATGCGGTGAAAGTCGAACTAGTAAGCAAAAAAAGACCTCTACTAGGCGGAGACAACCCCAACGGGCCGTCCCGACCAGAATCGCAAAACGAACCTTTGGCACCGCTAGCCCTTAGGGGCAGCCATAGAGCAGTGTTCGATGAGAATGATGATAACTTGCTGGCCATGAGTCTCACATCCCTTGCCAACAGTGGCACCTCGTCTCCTAAAATGACGAGGAATACGCTGGGTTCCCCCATGGAGTTTAGCAACTCTCCACTCCCGATGCAGTTACGAAATCCAAACTTGAACCCAAACGCAGTGCAGTTGAGACCACTCTTTGGAGGATCAGGAACACCGTCTAACCTTTCCCCTTTCAATCCGCTGTCTTCAAACAAGGATCCGTCAAATTCGCATATCACAACGACTTCAAATCCGTCTCCAAAGCTTCCTTTCCTAAGAAGAACGAAATCTTCGAACATTGTCACACTCAATATATCGCGAGAGGGCTCTAGGAGTCCCATTTCATTGGCGAACTCTAACCGGGATGACGGAATGGACGAGGACGGCACGGTAAACGGGAGGAACTCACCTCTACCGCTGGCGATGTCTCCATCTCTGTATCCGAACGTTGCTAGGGCCATCGCCATTGCGCCGAAACCATGCGACAGCGATTTCGGGACGGACGTCGAAGAGCCACCGAAGAGTAGTTCGAAGGAACCCTCGCCGAAGCGTCAAAGGAAACTCCCACCGGGTACTGTGTCTCACAGGTTTGGCGTGAACGAGGTTATCATGAACGAGTACGGCAAAGTTTATGTTTGCCAAGAGTGTAAGAGACAGTTTTCATCTGGTCATCATTTGACGAGACATAAGAAGTCCGTTCATTCGGGGGAAAAACCTTACTCCTGTCCCAAGTGTGGGAAGAGATTCAAGAGGAGAGACCACGTGTTACAACATCTCAACAAGAAGATACCCTGTGTTCCAGCGCCCGGGGATAAGAAGAGCAATGGGACACGCGCCAAAATGGACAAAGCTTCGAGCCCAGTGTCGCACACAGAGACGGAAGACAATGGTCTGTTAGAGAGCAAGAGCAGCCCGGACGACAAACAGGACTCGCCGTTCGATAAAAAAGACCCTCTGCAGAACCACTCGATCAGTAGTTGACCATCAAACCCTCCGCCATCACTTTTATTCGTACCCAGTATTGTTATATACCATAAATTATTATTATCTTTCTCGTTTTCCGATTATGCTGTGATGCTCCTGTTTAGGGTCCAGGTCCACCATACTTACGAGAACAGTAAATGCCACTGCCAGGTAGTACACTGAGACTGTTGCTGTTGGGGGCACCCGGTGCCGGGAAGGGGACTCAGACGAAACGGCTCATCAAGAGATTCCCTGAGATCAAGGCAATCTCGTCTGGAGATCTGCTACGCAAGAATATTCAAGAGGGGACCCCGCTGGGCCAGACAGCTTCGAAGTACATCGAGCGCGGGGAATTGGTCCCGGATAAACTAATTACCGATCTGATAACCACCAAAGTAGCGACCATTAAGGGACCGTGGATCTTGGATGGCTTCCCGAGAAACATCAGCCAGGCTGAAAGCTTGTCCAGCTGCCTGACGCCGCTCGGGAAAGACCTGAACTTGGTTGTCGAGCTGGGCGTACCAGAATCTGTGCTGCTGAACCGTATCCAAGAGAGATACGTCCACTTGCAGAGCGGGAGGGTCTACAATGCAACGTACAATCCACCAGAGGTACCGGGGAAAGATGACGTTACGGGCGAGCCCCTGGTGAAGAGATCGGACGACAACGAGGCGGTTCTCTTGAAAAGACTGGCCCAACACAGAGAGATGATGGGACCCTTGAGAAAGTACTACGGGGCCAAGCAGTTGCTGCACACGCTGTGCGGGGACACCTCTGACGTGATATACCCGCAACTGGAGTCGCTGGTCCTGTCACGTGCGGGTCCGCAGAAGTGACGAGTTTGACGTCTGATGAAAAATTGATCTTGTAAGATACCTTGTATATATAGTGTGAGACAGCTGGTTGGTCTGTCTAGAGGCTCTGTGTGTTCAGCTTAGATTATCGACAGTCGAAACAGACACAGGGGGCTACAACAGCAGCATGAAGTTCTTTATTGATGATTTGCCGGTGCTCTTCCCATACCCGAAAATATACCCAGAGCAATACCATTATATGTGCGACATCAAGCGAACTTTGGATGCTGGTGGGAACAGTATATTGGAGATGCCTTCAGGGACCGGTAAGACGGTCTCACTGCTGTCCTTGACGGTCGCATACCAAATGCATTATCCTGAACATCGGAAGATAATTTACTGTTCCCGTACAATGTCGGAGATTGAGAAGGCGCTCGTGGAATTGGAAAATCTGATGGACTACAGGGCGAAGGAATTGGGACATGCGGAGGAGTTCAGAGGGCTAGGGTTGACTTCGCGGAAGAACCTGTGTTTGCACCCGGTTGTCAGAAAGGAGAGGAAAGGTACTGTTGTTGATGAAAAGTGTCGAAGGCTGACTAATGGTGTTAATAAACGTAAGTTGGAGGAGGATCCCAACGCAGAGGTGGAGCTTTGTGCGTACCATGAGAACTTGTATGACCTGGATGTGGAGAACTACTTGCCCAACGGCGTGTTCTCCTTTGAGAAGCTGATCAAATACTGTGAGGAGAAAACGTTATGCCCTTATTTCATCGTCCGTCGTATGATTTCCATGTGCAACATAATCATTTATTCGTACCATTATCTGTTGGACCCAAAGATTGCAGAACGTGTCTCGAGGGAGGTGTCTAAGGATAGTATTGTCATTTTCGATGAGGCACATAACATCGATAACGTTTGTATCGAGTCTCTGTCGTTAGATTTGACAAACGATGTCTTAAGAAGGGCTGCCAAGGGTGCCAACTCTTTGGAGGAGAAAGTTCAAGAGGTGAGAAGTGTGGATGCCACTAAACTTCAAGATGAATACAGCAAATTGGTACAGGGGCTCCATATGGTAGATATTGTGCCCGCACAGGAAGAAACATTCGTGGAGACACCAGTGCTTTCTGAAGATTTGTTGACAGAAGCCATACCCGGTAATATCAGAAGAGCAGAACATTTTGTTTCGTTTATGAAAAGACTGATAGAGTATCTGAAGACGAGGATGAAGGTTTTGCATGTTATTTCAGAGACTCCAAAGTCTTTCTTACAGCATTTGAAACATTTAACATTCATAGACCGGAAACCCTTGAGATTCTGTTCAGAGCGACTGTCGCTGCTGGTTCGAACGTTGGAGGTAACAGAGGTGGAGGATTTCACAGCTTTAAAGGATATAGCCACGTTTGCAACTTTAATCTCGACTTACGAAGATGGGTTCCAGCTAATCATTGAACCATACGAGATTGAAAATGCCGCAGTCCCCAACCCGATCATGCGTTTCACCTGTCTAGACGCGTCTATCGCCATCAAACCAGTTTTCGAAACTTTCTCTTCCGTGATCATCACCTCCGGTACCATTTCCCCGCTGGATATGTATCCAAAGATGTTAAACTTCGAAACCGTTTTGCAAAAGTCATACGCCATGACTCTAGCGAAAAAATCGTTTCTCCCCATGATTGTCACAAAGGGGTCCGACCAAGTGGCAATCTCATCCAGATTTGAGATTAGGAATGACCCAAGTATTGTCCGTAACTACGGTTCGATGATGGTGGAATTTGCCAAAATAACACCAGATGGGATGGTCGTTTTCTTCCCGTCATATCTATACATGGAAAGTATTGTTTCGATGTGGCAGACCATGGGCATTTTAGATGAGGTCTGGAAGCATAAACTAATCTTGGTGGAAACTCCTGATGCGCAGGAAACTTCTTTAGCTTTGGAAACGTATCGGAAAGCATGTTCAAACGGTAGGGGAGCTATTCTAATGTCAGTTGCCAGAGGGAAAGTATCTGAAGGTATTGATTTTGACCATCAATATGGTAGGACAGTGCTCATGATTGGTATTCCTTTCCAATATACGGAATCACGTATTTTAAAGGCCCGTTTGGAGTTTTTAAGAGAAAACTATCAGATCAAAGAAAACGATTTTTTGTCATTTGATGCAATGAGACATGCCGCACAATGTTTGGGTAGAGTTCTGAGAGGTAAGGATGACTACGGTGTCATGGTCTTGGCTGATCGGAGATTCGCTCGTAAGAAAAGTCAGCTACCAAAATGGATTGCCCAAGGTCTTTCGGATGCCGACATGAATCTATCCACGGATATGGCCATTGCAAATGCAAAACAGTTTTTGAGAACAATGGCCCAGCCGACTGACCCCAAAGATCAAGAGGGTGTTTCTGTTTGGAACTTGGATGATCTGAAAGGCTACCAAGAACAAAAGCAGGCAAGCAATGGTACCGTAATACATGATGGAGATGTCGATGGCGATATCGCAATGACCGATCATTAACACCATTGATTTAGGAACCAGAAGATGAAGCGAATCTTCTGAAGAGATGATGATCTCTGCTAGGATACGTATCCCAAGAAATAATACAGATATTATTAAATTAATGCCTATATAATTACTTTGCATGTAATTCAAATGAGACTTCCTTGTCAACATCCAAATAAGAGTCACACACAGCCCAAATTGTAATGTTGTATGCTCCTGTTGTTTCTAAAGTGAAGGAGAGGTCATATTCTTGTTCTTCGGCTGTTAAGGAAACTTTCTTTATCGCATATAGTTCACGAGATGCTACGTTACCAATAAAAATCCACCAACTTTCTTTTTCTCGAAAGGGTACACCTCGGATGTGACCTTTAAGGTTTCTGGTACCTCATCTCGCTTCAGGGATACGGTCACCAAGACAGGCTGGCCCGCCTTGACTTCTTCAATGCTTTTCATTTTCCAAGTGAGCTCAACATTTGGATAGTTGTTAATAAACTGCGCTAAAGTTGCCAGTCTTTTATTTTCCAGTTGGATAATTGATTCGCGCTCTTCATCATCTAGAGCCATGACATCATAAACTGTTTCAACACCTTGTTCCTTACATTTTTTTAGGATCTCATTATCAAAAAATGGTATCTGCTTCAATGGACTGTCAATATCCCATACTCCTTGTACTACCATCTGTGAAATGTCCATTGCAGTTGATGCATTCAAATAACCATCGCTTGAGAGTATGTCAACAACTGCATTCACAAGCGGAATTGATCTTTCCAGTATTAATTTCAAATCCAGAGATAGTTCATACGGCAAGTGTACTCTTGAAAAGTAGGCCTGTAAAAGTACAAATATTTTGTAGGACACAACACCTTTTCCTTTTTCTTCCGAATAGCGCAATGGCAAAATTGCTTTTAGTTTCGAAAGTTTACTGTAATCTTCGTCTCTGAACGGTATTGAATCAAGTTCAGATGCGTTCGCGATTACCTGTAAAATGTCTCGAAGGGATGACTTTCCACTCAATTCTAAAGCAAATAGTTGCATTGTGTCGAATGAGATACCGTAATGCGACCCAATAAAACACCGATTTAATGGGATTAACTTGCTGTCAACATCATTCTCGGTGTCCGAATCTTCGTTCTTGGGTGGCTCCTGGTCATTTTTTTGAATCAAGTCACATTCCAGAAGTTCCTTAACCACACTTTCTATCATTTCAGTGAGGTACGCTGAGATACCATATACAGTAATATCAGATACACCATAGAAACTGGGGTTGGCGTGAATTCTGCGATAGAAATATGAATAGGTAATCCATTCGAGGCAATCTTGTTTGCTCTCAACGACAGAGTTGGCGATTTCGTTCATGAAAATGTCGTGCAAATTATGCAACAGAAAACTTTCCGTTGGGACGGCCTCAGATAAGAACTTTCTATAGTACGGTTTTCTATTTGTATTGGTCAAAACAACGGCCTGACACATAGAAGAGTTCCCATTTCCCTTTGTATTTCCAATCATTTCTAGAATTTCATTCGAAGAGTATGAAACATATCTATGCTCTTTTAAGTCAAAATATTGGGTACCTAGTACGATGAGCATATCTGATTTGGGACAGTTGTCCTTCATTTCTTTCTCGACTAGTAAAAAGGTAATGGCATTGTATTTGTACAGTTGTTGAATAAGTTTATTGTCATTTTTGCTCATGTTACTGTAGAGTATACCAATACCATGAGAAAGTGGATATCTTAAAGATGCGTCATTCAACTTTTGGGCATATTGCTCTACTTGTTCTTCTTCAGCCCCTAAAAGATCCCAAGAAATACTGACAGCATATTTGATCAAAGAAGAAACTGCATCAATTGATTGCTTTTTCGATGCAGTATAGATGATGGTACCCTCCTCGTTTGACTTATTCGCCGCATATCTGAAAGCGGTCTTCAACATAGACTGCGTAAAAGGGTTATTGTCGGCATTATCAAATCCTTGCAGATGTATTCCAATTGGTGATATTCTATCCTCTGGACTAAAATTGAAAATGTTGTCGCTGGCTGCACCCATCCATTCTCCAAAATCTCGCGCATTTGTTAGACATGAAGACAGTCCAACTATACGTGTATCAGTTTCCAATTGGGAGATCATCAACATAAAACGTGATATCAAACCTTCGTATAATGGCCCAGATCCCGCGTTGCTGATTTCATGCATGTCATCAAAAATGACTAGTCCTATTTTCTGGACGCTCTTTCTTTGCTGCCACTTGTAGGAAACTGGACCCATTTGTTCTGGTGTCGCCAGAATTAAATGACTCTGGCTTATTTTCTTAAGGTTTCTTGCCATTTCAGAACCCAGCTTGTCTATAATTTTACCACCAGCCATTGTAGATAGTTCAGAGGCCCACTTTTTCAAGGTACTATCAATATGCGCTTGTGATGGTGCAATGTACAAGGCTCTTCCTTTATTCTGTCTCCAAAGGTTAAGAATTGCTAACAGAGCCATGTCGGTTTTACCAGAACCCTTTGCTGCAGCAACCAGTATGTTGGAGTTTGAGTTGTACAGATGATTGAAGACAGTACTCTGGATTTTATTGAACTTTTCATATTTGAAGGCTTCAGCAAACTCATCGTTCTCGAGTTGTTGTGTATTGATCAGATCAGAACTTTCAACTCGGGATTGAGCTGGGAATTTCTTTGGAAGTTGCAATTTTCCAAAGACGGCAGCAACTCTCGACTCACAACGATGCCATTTTTCAGATATCACAGATATAAAAAAGTTGGGAGGAAGTTTCTTCTGGTGTGTTCGCGTAAGTTGAATAGAAAAGTCTAGCAAGAGATGCTCTCCCATGTCCTCTTCACGAATGAGCAAAGGACTTTGGTAGAGGATATCTTTGCCGTCTGTGTCTTCGACCAGTATAATAAACGATTCGCCGTACCCATGAAACCTTTTATCCCAGATCCACTGTGGTTTAATCTCCAGTTCAAACATCAAAACACTTGGTGTGATTGGTTGTACCATACACTTTAACTTTATTTTGGGAAATCGTTGCAAAAGATCGTATACTAGTTTACCATGCTTTTCGGTTCTAATTGTACGACCGACTTCAGCTGGTGATTGGAGGATTAGATAATCATCCCAGGGTAGTGTTGAAGTTTCTGTCCTTTTGATCACTTCTAGTGGACAACTAGAAAACTGACGAAACGGCGTGTTTGTTACCCACATTCGCCAATCAACTGATTTGCATATATTTAGTAGAGTTTTTGTAGGCTGGGACCATTGTTTTTTCCGGCAGAGTTCAAACATTGCTCTAAATAATCTCCCAGCACTTTGCTGAATGAATATCATGTCAGCGTTGAGTGCTAGTCCATCGAAGGTAATGTTGGAAATATAAGCCTGTAATAGAACATTGGTCTTGGTCAATGGATCATCCATCTCATCTTTGAGAGGAATCGGTGCCTTGGTTGCTAACTCCTTTAATTCCCTTTTTTCTTCCTGACGAATGGAAATGTACTTGAACTCATCAGAAAGGGAAAATATCCTAAACAGGTCCATAATATTACTGTGCTCATTCAGTTCCCCGTTGTAAATGTTCATTGAAGAGTGTTTGATGTAGAAGTGTGAAGAAATACGACCAAGCTCGGTGGGCTCAACTTTACCAGTTTCTGGATTATACAAAATGAGCTGAATCGTGGCAAGCACGGTTAGCGCAGAATGGATAAGTGCTCTTCTGTATGATATGAGATCAACCTCATTCTCACATTCAACCTCCCCAACCTTGTACAATTTTGGAGATACCAGCATTCTCACATAAAGAAATGTATACGTCAACCACCTTGTACCATCGTCTCTACTTTGAATATTGCCAGAAACAATTTCGGCGTTCATACTATCTACCAGTGAGCTGATCAACTGAGATTCTATTGGTAGCTGTTGGTTCAAAACCGCAAGGTAGTATTGGATATCCGACTGGTTTGTAATAACGATACCATCTCCAAATGTATCATATCTAGGCCTACCAGCACGACCGAGCATCTGCAATATATCCTGTGCAGATAAGTGGTCCCATCCACCTTTCTCAGGGGAATACACATCTGTGCCTTTAATGATAACAGTGTGTGCTGGTAAATTCACCCCCCATGCCAATGTTGCGGTACATACCAGTACTCGCAGTAGCCCATCGGCAAATAAGTCTTCAGAAGTAGATCTGTCTTGCTTCGAAAGACCAGCATGGTGGATCCCAATTCCAGATTCAAGTACCTTTTTCAAGCTTGAGTTTTGGATATTTTCAGACTCAGTGGTCAAAATTTCTTTAGACCCTTCTTCTTGGTTTCTCAGCAATGAAAGTTTACTCGTCTCAGTGAACTTGTTCTTAAGCCAAGATGCAGTTCTAGATGTCTCTTTCCGTGAATGTACAAAAATGATAACTTGGTTGTGATCTTTCAGCGATTCTAGTACCTTGTCGTAGCACGCCTCGTACATAGCCGTCAGTTTTTTCAGGGAGTTTTGTTCACGAATTCCGATAAACTGTTGTGTAAGAGGGCATGGTCTAAAGGAGGCATCGAAATTAAACAGACCTTCTGCGGGTACCCTCAAAAACCTAGCCACATCTTTATAATTTGGTAATGTGGCAGACAGTGCTACCAACCTCGGCTTAACATCAGAGTCTCTGGAAAACATCGTTCGTGCCACGATATTTTCTAGTACGGGCCCTCTTGCGTCATGTAGTAGATGAACTTCATCGATAATGATTAAGCTGACCTGTTGAGCGTAAGATGATTCGTCCATTTTTCTGGTAATGATGTCCCATTTCTCAGGTGTGGAAACCAGAATATGTGTTTGTACTATTTCCTGTTTATTGAGTCTGGAGTCCCCCGTCAACTCAGCCACCTTGACCCCTAAATAACCTAGTCTTCTATTAAACTCTCTGACCTGCTCCTGTACCAACGCTTTTAAGGGCGCAATATAGACGATTTTACAGTCCCGTAAATTTAGCTTATTTGTGGTCTTATTGAAGAATTTTGATAAAGTTCGAAGGACTGTAAGCATTGCAACATTGGTTTTACCCGCACCTGTAGGAGCACAAAGCAAAAGGTTATGGTCCGACTCAAAGGCACATGGATAAACTTTGGACTGTACGGCATTTAGCGTTTCAGTTTCATTATTGGGGAAGGCTCCTTGTGCCCAGTTCGGCAGATCCGACACGGGTACTAAATTATAGTCTATCACCGGTTTTTTGGGAGCTGGGACATGAATTTCATCATATAAATCCTTCACCTTTTTGAAGGAACCTTCAGGTAGCTCTACTTTTGAAACAGTTAGAAGCTTTGATCCTTGTGCAAACTTCAAAGACTCGAGATCTAATAGAGGGGGTACTATAGACACATGGGCGTCGTTTTTACTCCTCTTGTGATCAACTGCAGAAGTTGGACTTTCCGGTTCATCTAAAAACCTTTTCTTATTCCGCGTCATCTCTTTGTCTTCATATTCTTGTACAAGATCTTCCAAATCTTTTCTTCTCATTTCATTGAGCAGTTGTGGTATCTTATCTGAGGGACAGTTTGATAATTTTATGCCCCAAAGCAATTTTAACCTGTTTGTTACAAAAAATTGGGAGAGTGATAAATCATCAAAATCTAGTAGTTTGTTCATTTGAACTTCAAATTCGTCAAGATTGTTCTCCGTATCAAGCAAGTTTAGAATAATTCGGTCGCATATCTCTTGAATTGACTCATCATCTTGACTAACACTGCGGATATTGCGCGATAGTTTTTGCTGGACATATGACCTATCGATGAGATAAATCGGAGGAACTCTAGCTGAAAGTATGCTGCCATCAATCGTAATCAAATCGTCATTATTTTGCAAGAGGTCTGAGGATTTTTTGCTTTGCTTGCTTTCTTTGACTGCAGCATCATCGTTTAAGTCCGACTGTTCGTCTTCCTCCTCCTCCTCTTCCTCCTTCTCCATCTCATCTCTTAACGTATTGCTCTCTGCCATTTCATCCTCATTGTCACTATCTGCTAGAATTGTGACCACCTTTTCATTTTGAGATTCATCATTAGAATTGTCTTTATTAAAATCGGTTATTTTGTTAACCAATTTATAGATTTCGCTGAACTGTTCGAGATCTAATTGAACACCCAGCTCCTTCCCTAACTGCTCTCTTTTTTTGTACACAACGGTCTCATCTTTTGGATCTGATTTCAAGGATGTTATGACAATGTCTGCAGTGTTCATGATGATAGTGTGTGGGATATCGTCCCCGAAAATAGATCGCATCTTATCGAGGATGTCCTCGTAGATTATAGTATTTGTTTCATCACCCGGGTGGTATCGCAAACGCTGCCAGTCATCCATCTCTAAGACAGAAAGGTTCCGAGTATCATTCAAATGCTTAGTCTGTTTATCTCTTTTCGAACTGGACTTCGGAGCGGGTCTTTCCGGCTCCACAACGGGTTCCGTCGGTATCTGTGTGTCCTCCATGGATTCTGGCCTAACCTGCGACCCCATTTCTTTCACCGTAATTCGTCCTGCTAGAGATTTCGGTACGGACATCTCAGCATCCTTGAGTGGGTCGGTTTGGTTACTTTGAAACCGTTTATCACTGCGTAAAACTTTATTCGACATCTCATCGTAACGATATATCTCTTTAATTCGCTTCTCCCTTGCACCATCATCATCGTCACCATGCGAGCTTGCATTCCTCCCACTCATTATCAAAATGTGGAAAGCGGAGAGGTATAGTTGAAGATGTGGGTGTCTACCTAAACTTGCAGTCTTCACTTAGTCGTCTCCTCAGAAGTACTCACGGTGTTAAAAACTTTTCTTCTATATATTTTGAACTTTTCCAATTCAGACGCTGTTAAGAGAGGCGTACAGTGCGATGAGGGTCCTCCTATGAGATTCAACACAGGAGATCCGGTATTTATACCAGCGAATCTAAACCGTCGCATTGCTTGAATGCCGCGGGCCAGTTTGAACTTTGAACCTTTACTATCTCACAGTGCTAGTTTCAAAGAGTCGCAAGCCAAAGTTTGGGAAGGTTCAAGATCACCGTCGCCGAGGAAGGCTCAGTCGCAACCAGCACCGTTTGATACAGACAAGGATGGGAGCAATCTTAAAGAGTCGGGCTTGCCCTGGTACGAAAAACATGCGCCATTGGTGATGAGTGACGTTGCGATTCATCAAAGGAAACTGAAGGATGTGGAGACTGTTTTGCAAGATATGCTGTCGAGTGGTTGTGAGGGTACGAGGTTGCTGTTATTGACGGGTCCGAGTGGCAGTTCCAAGAGTACCATTGCCAAAGTACTCGCTAACAGGCTAGTGCGGAACGAACGGGAACTGTTGTGTGCCGCTACGAAGTCTGAATTTGCCTTGAATAAACGGGCCATTGTAGAGTATGAGAACAGTTTATCTCTGACGGATCTTGGTCAAATGAGTCAGTTCAAAGAATTTTTGAAGAGTTGCAAGTACTGTGTGGGGCCTTCCAATCTATCCGTTATTCTCGTCGAAGATCTCCCGAACGTGTTCCATGCGGAGACGAGACGCCTGTTTCAAAGGGCCATTGAGGAATGGTTGTACTCTCCGGATACGAGACTGCCACCATTGGTTATATGTCTCACAGAGTGTGAAATTGAAACCGATTCGAACGCGATGAACCAGCAGAACTTCAGTGTCGACACCTCTTTCACTGCACAGACTGTCTTTACAAGTCACATTCTAAACCACCCTCGTTTGAAACAGATCAAGTTCAACCCGATCAATAAGACGTTGATGAGAAGGACGTTGGGTAATATCTGTATGAGGGAGAGGGATACGCTGCAGAGGAATGGTAAGTGGGCTTACCGAAATAAGTACATTGGTAAACTGGCAGAGGAGATGGGTGATCTAAGAGCTGCTATTGCGACATTGGAGTTTTGGTGTGGTACCAAGAGTAACCGGATAGACCTTATACCGAAGAAGAAGTCTGTTTCGTACTTCCATGCAATTGGGAAGGTTATACACGGCTCGCAGGATACGGTGGACGACGAAGTGATGGTCACTGAGCTGATCGACACGACTCGAGGTACTGTATCGAACGATACTTTTAAGCTTGGACTTCTGGAGAACTATTCTTCGCACAACAGTGGTGAACTGAGTCTGCGATCGGCGCTGGACATTTCAAATGCACTCAGTCTGAGCGACTGCATGAGAAGTACACCGGAATCGCTCGAGTATAGTATACGGAAAGTGAGAGGTACGTTGAGGCGTGCACGCGATACAGGGAGACGTCATTCTACACTGACTTTCCCACGAGAGTGGAAGTACGTTCGAAACATGAAGTTGTTCCGGATTGAGAGCGATGATTACATAAACGTTTCGTTTTACAAGTACGGCCGGCCCGTGCTGTACAAGGACATCGTTGCCGAACTTGGGTACTATGGACCTCTCATCCGCAAGCAGCAAAGTTACAAGAAGAAATCGATGATGTGTTACGTGGACAGTTTACCACCAACTCAGCGCGATGCGGTCCTGCTTAAGAGTAAGAGCATCTGTCAAGTTGACGATGCGGTTGATGTGACCGGTCGATTAGGCGGGGACATCAGGGTGGTAGGTGCTGAGGCGAAGACTGAGTACGAGATGAGTTCTGTCGACGACCACGAGTTATCGCTGGAGAGGAGTGTTGCCAAACTGATGATGGCAAAGCAGGGAAAATTGAGGCGACTCACCTCTGGCCGAGCTTCCGAGTCCCCAGATACCGCTGAGGGGGCCGGTTCACAAGGTGCTGACGCTGGCGATGGCGATGGCGATGAGGTGAGGAACGATGTGTTGGTGGACAGTGATGAAGAGATCGCCGACAAAAGTTTGTCGAACGCCGGGGTTATTGAGGGAGATGACGATGAGGACGACTCGTTGTTGGAGATGTTATCCAAACAAAAGGGTTCCAGCATGGCACACCCCAGTGTGGGTCCCCAACCCCGAGACGATGTCAAGAAAGATTTGCCCACTTCGCGCGATATTTCTGCCCTGTTTTCGGACTCAGATCTAGAGGAGCTTGCCGACAAGGGGATCCTGTGACCTGTCATATGCCATTGATGTATACTTATTATAGAGACACATAGTATATATATTCAGGTATCCATTAGTCATATTCTTTTCTGGAAGTACTGCGGGTCCTCTGCGAGGTTTTCCCTTAGTATATCGAGCCCTCCCTGGAACTCGCCATTGACGTACACGATTGGGATAGTGGGCCAGTCCGCGTGTTCCTTGACGAGATCCCTGACTGTGGCGTTCCTTAGCACGTCAAAGAACCCGAACCGGACGCCACTGGCACGGACGAGCTCGACCGCCTGTTTCGAGAACCTACACTTTGGTTTCGAAGGGGTGCCCTTAATGAACAACATTACGGGTGCCGCGTTCACGAGTCGTTCGATACCCAGTTGATTCTCTGAGTCTCCGACCTGTTTTTGCTGGTGCTCTTGCTGTTCAGTTCTGTTGTCGTCCGCGTGTAGGTTGTATATGATCGGAGCACACTCGTCGAGTGTCACGAGAAACGCTTGCAAGTCCGCATAGGCGAGTTTCTGCAGGATGTACCCGTCTCTGAGTATGACGCAGTAGGGCACCTGTTCCACGTGGAACAGGTCGACAATCCCGCTGTTTTCATGCGTCTCTGTGTCTATGAACAGGAAGAGCATGTTATCGTCGTTGTATTTGGCGTTTGCGTCCTGGAATATCCTGTCCACTGGGGAGCATCTTCTATCGGAAGGTGTGTGGAAGTACAGAACGACCAGCCAGTGTTTGTTCCCCTTGTGTAGAGCGGTAACGATCTGTTCCAGCTGTTTCCTACTGTCTACGTGTATTAGTGACATCGAGTTTATGTGGGTTGGATGGTAAACGGAGTCACTTACAAGCAAGGTCTACATGCATGTGTACGTGTGCGTGTGTATATATATACACACGCTGCATGCACGGGCCTCCCGGACACATCCAATATGGGGTGCTCTTATCATTATTATTAATCAAACGGTTTGAGAATATTAAATAGTGGGTGAACAAAAAACCTGGGTGTAGTGTCCCTGGCGTGTCTTGGTGCCCCCCCCCCCCTGATCACACCCTTCTTGCAAACTTGTAGAACGTGTTCCATACTAGGTGTACCTCACTATCTAGTTCCATTCCTGGGTGTCTCTGCATGATCGCGTGTAGAAACTCATCGCATACGTCTGTTTTGTCTTTGTTTGCTACGTCTGCCTTCCATGAGTGGTACGCGCTGAATGTACGTAGGTACTCTCCGTACTCCCGCAGAATGCACCGTTTCGTGATGGACAGGGCACCCTGGGTGTCTGTTGCATGGGAGTAAACCTCTTGGACATCCCTGAACAAGTCCTTTCTAAACTCACACCCTTTCAAAAGTGTTCTTAGTAGAGATCTCCCCGGTTGTTGCCAGTAGGGACCCAAATGATCATCACCGTATGCAAAATCCAAGTACAACTCATCCAGGTCAGGGTACCCCGTGATCAACTGATCCGCGTACCCCCAAACAGCGACTGTCCCACCAGTGGTGAGTGCCCCTGCGACACTCTCTTGAAACTTGTTGAAATCAAACCAGTGAGCACACTCTACAGCAGTCACCAGATCGTACTCATGATTCTGTTCAATCTGGTCGTACGAACAGACGCGGAACTCGACAACGGGACGTTCTTGTGGCACCTGTGCCAACCTCGACTCTGCCTGCTCCACCATCACACGTGAGACATCGCACCCAACTACTCTAGTACAACCAGGCACCCTGTGAGCCAATTCAAAAGTCGCAGTCCCTGGACCACACCCAATATCGAGAACACACCCTGGGGGGGTGCCTCCACCGCCACCTCGCCTTGCCTCACGACGTGACTCTTCCCCGTCTTCATGGTACGAAATGAGTGTATCGTAGAACTGGGGGGGGTAAGAGGGTCTACACGCCTCGTACCTGTGCGTATCGAAGTCTTTTGCCGAGAAGGTGGACATGGGGACGTGTAGCACAACCCAGAGCAGGACCCACTATACCATACCATCGTGGTAACCGTCATCACCGACTACTACAGGGGAACAGGGGGACCAGGATTCCAACCAACCACGTGACGGAGGCGGACCCAGAAACGCACCCATCTGTGACCTGGATACGTGATAGGTGCAGAACTGTGCAAGTGATGGTGCTGGTAGTAGCATATATGTTCGAGGGCAATGACATTGACAGACCCACTTAAATGCGGACCTGTCTCTGTTGCAACCAGTGACAGCTGCAAATACGACTAATACTACTGTTGCAAGAAAATGCTCTTCGCGTTGGTGATACCAAGACTACTCTGTTGGCCAAGTACTATCCACACTGTAACTATACAGGAATAATAGACGCCACCTGTGGAATTCCCGTAGGCTCTCGACAACGTATGCAGCTAGGGTAAAAAAGGCTTCAGCTTTCTAATGTATTGATCTACAATGTTCTCCGTAGTCTATACTGATAAGTGAGTAACTATGTGCTTCCTTTCTTTTGTATGCAGTTTTCCATCTCATTATCGTCTAGGATGATATACATCCAGATTATACCCTAGCAGATAGCAGTGCCGTGATCTGCCTCTACTGTGCCAGAATAATGCTCGTGCGGAGTTGAATCCCGCAACTGGAGACAGTTTTATAGTAACCGGAACGCATTGCTTTCTTGCACAGTGAAGGATAAGCAGAGCACTATTATCTATATACCTTTTGCACAGACCTTGCATTTCAAGTGCTACAGCAGTACTGTCAATCGTAGATTATGGCTATCACTGGCTTTTACTTTCTAGAAATGAACACATTATTTACAATTGCGATGCCGAGGTGCAACTGTAGAGGTTGATAATGTGAATTGAGTTATGATCGGCCGAGTCGGGGCGACCCTGTTGTTATAGCATCTTCAGCACGTACTTAGCGCTATCCTGTCACGTGCACATTCCGCAGTCACGTGATTTGCGGAATTCGCTGCGGGCGGGACCCCAATATTTCAGTCCCGCACCAGGTCTACTTCTTACATTGAGCAGAACCCTGCCACAGTGTTTCTTGTAGGACGCTGCGGTACCAGCGCACGTGACGCCGAATACAAAACTGGTTACCCGCGCTGCTTTCTCCCCGCCGTTCAAAGCGACAGCTCAGAGCCCCGCTCCGGGTAACACCCCCCCTCTTTTCTGCTTCGCAACGAAACTTCCTGGAAACAAAAACAACAACAGCACGGGGAGAGACAGTGATACAAGGGTATCACTGCTGCCACTGGTACCATTACAACTACAACTACAACTACAATCACTACAGTCGCAAACACGTCTACCAAACACAACATGTCTTTGAGCCGTGAGGATTCGGTGTACCTGGCGAAGCTGACGGAGCAAGCGGAGCGCTACGAGGAGATGGTGGAGAACATGAAGGCTGTGGCGTCTGCTGGACAAGAACTGTCCGTCGAGGAACGTAACCTGCTGTCTGTCGCTTACAAGAACGTCATTGGCGGGAGACGTGCCTCGTGGAGAATTGTGTCGTCGATTGAGCAGAAGGAGGAGGCCAAGGGGGCCGGGGCTGACACGGACGCAGCAGGGGGCAGACCGCACCAGAGGGATGTGATCGCCGCGTACCGTGCCAAGATCGAACAGGAGTTGACGAAGATCTCGCAGGATATCTTGTCAGTGTTGGACGAACATCTGATCCCATCGGCGACCACAGGGGAGTCTAAAGTGTTTTACTACAAGATGAAGGGGGACTACCACCGGTACTTGGCTGAGTTCGCCCAGGGCGACGTCAGGGACCGTGCTGGCGGGGACTCCCAGGAGGCGTACCAGAAGGCTTCGGAGATCGCAGCGACGGAACTGGCTCCAACGCATCCAATCCGTCTCGGGCTCGCTTTGAATTTCTCAGTGTTCTACTACGAGATACTAAACTCACCAGATAAAGCCTGCCATTTGGCGAAACAGGCCTTTGACGACGCAATCGCAGAACTGGACACTTTGTCAGAGGAATCCTACAAGGACAGCACGCTCATCATGCAGTTGCTGAGAGATAACCTCACTTTGTGGACCTCAGACATGGCAGAACAGGGGTCGGCGGAACCCGCACCACCAGCAGAACAGGAACCAGCTGCGCAATGATTTCCGTGGCAAGCAAGTATCTATGTACCCGTTCACGTATACAACCTTCACTCTGTCACAGTCGACGAATCGCGTTTGGCTATCGTTACAAATTGAAGTTGCAACAATATCAACAACTATCTTCCAGTACTAGTTAGTACAAGGGGACAAGCACCCACGATGTCTGCCGTTGCTATGTCGTTGAGAAGGTCTGGGCAGTTGCTGAACTTGTCGCGGGCTGCAGGAAGGAGATGGCTCGCCACTGCTCGTGCTGGTGGCACAGGGGTAGGTACTGGGACTGGAACCGCAGAGAAGTCAACCACGGGGGGCACCGCCACGAGCGGTGACGCTGACGCTGTACAGATTGACTTGCCGGAGAACTCGTTCGAGGGATACCTCTTGGACACGCCATCCTTGCAGTACAGCACGACGAAGGCGTCTCTGTTGCAGATGTACAAAGATATGGTCGTCATTCGCCGTATGGAGATGGCTTGCGACGCTCTGTACAAGGCGAAGAAGATCCGTGGGTTCTGCCACTTGTCCGTCGGGCAGGAGGCCATCGCGGTCGGGATCGAGAACGCAATCACGAAACTGGACTCCGTAATCACATCGTACCGTTGCCATGGGTTCACGTACATGCGCGGTGCGTCAGTCAAACAGGTACTAGCGGAACTGATGGGGAAACGTGAAGGTGTGTCCTACGGGAAGGGTGGGTCCATGCACTTGTACGCGCCCAACTTCTTCGGCGGGAACGGGATCGTAGGTGCACAGGTACCCCTGGGCACTGGGCTAGCGTTTGCGCACCAGTACAAGAACGAGGACGCCTGTTCGTTCACTCTGTATGGTGACGGTGCGTCCAACCAGGGACAAGTCTTTGAATCGTACAACATGGCGAAACTGTGGAACCTACCAGTGGTCTACTGTTGCGAGAACAACAAGTACGGGATGGGTACCGCCGCGTCGCGGTCCTCAGCGACCACAGAGTACTACAAGCGTGGGCAATACATCCCTGGGCTCAAAGTCAACGGTATGGACATCCTAGCCGTGTACCAGGCCTCCAAATTCGCCAAGGACTGGTGTGTATCCGGTAAGGGTCCACTCGTCCTTGAGTTCGAGACGTACAGGTACGGTGGTCACTCGATGTCTGACCCGGGGACCACGTACAGGACCAGGGAGGAGATCCAGAACATGCGGTCCAAGAACGACCCAATCGCAGGGCTCAAGATGCACCTCTTGGATTTGGGGATCGCCACGGACGCAGAGGTCAAGCAGTACGACAAGGCAGCTCGCAAGTACGTCGACGAACAGGTCCAGCTTGCGGACAAAGCGGCTCCTCCAGAGGCCAAACTTTCGATCCTCTTCGAGGACGTCTACGTTAAGGGGTCCGAGATCCCCACGCTGCGCGGCAGGATCCCAGAGGACACCTGGGACTTCCAGAAGAACGATTTTGCCACGCAGAAGTGAATACCATCCACTTACCTGCTCCCATCACAACATCCTATATATAACACGTCTAAGTATTGAATACGCGTATTACAACTTGCTCTCAGTTTTAGCCGCTGACCATTCCACCACCACTTCAACAGCAAGACCATCAGCAAGATGTCGAGCACAGAGACGGAGACACAGGCTGTAGTGGGGGTAGAGGAGTTGCAGAACTACGGGATCAACGCCTCGGACCTGTCGAAGCTGAAGAGCAGCGGGATCTTCACGGTGAACACGGTTCTGTCGACTACAAGGCGGAACCTGTGCAAAGTACGCGGGCTCAGCGAGGTCAAAGTCGAGAAGATCAAAGAAGCTGCGGCCAAGATCGTGCGTGTCGGGTTTGTCCCCGCTACGTTGCAACTCGAGCTCCGGCAGCGGGTCATTGCGCTCTCCACGGGGGCGAAGAACCTCGACGCGATCCTTGGTGGAGGCATTATGACCATGTCCATCACAGAGGTGTTTGGTGAGTTCCGTTGCGGGAAGACACAGATGTCGCACACGCTGTGTGTCACAGCACAGTTGCCCCGCGAGATGGGCGGTGGAGAGGGCAAAGTCGCTTACATTGACACGGAGGGGACTTTCCGCCCAGAGCGGATCCGGCAGATCGCAGAGAGGTACGAACTGGACCCGGATACGTGTCTCGAGAACATCACTTATGCGCGCGCTTTGAACAGCGAGCACCAGATGGAACTCGTTGAACAACTCGGCGGAGAACTGTCTTCGGGGGACTACCGTCTTATAATCGTGGACTCGATCATGGCAAACTTTAGGGTCGACTACTGCGGGAGGGGTGAACTTAACGAGAGACAGCAGCGGCTCAATCAACACCTGTTCAAATTGAACAGACTCGCGGAGGAGTTTAACGTCGCAGTGTTCATGGCAAATCAGGTGCAATCGGACCCAGGTGCCTCAGCACTGTTCGCGTCAGCGGACGGCAGGAAGCCCGTTGGTGGACACGTACTAGCACACGCCTCAGCGACAAGAATTCTCCTCCGTAAGGGAAGAGGGGAGGAAAGAGTGGCCAAACTTCAGGACTCACCAGATATGCCCGAGAGGGAGTGCGTCTACCTCATTGGAGAGAAGGGCATCTGCGACGCAACCGATTAGCACGATATCGGTCCATCATCTGCTATCAATTTTACTACGCATTGCATCCTTGGGAAGGACCCATTTGGCTTCAGTAACTGTATACACATACACATGTAGGTTGTTATGTAACATCAACGAAAAGAATACCCCCCCCATCTAGAAGCCATTAGTTTAACACTCGCTTTCATCCCTCATTCTGAGTGGGATCCTCGAGTAATTCCAGGGACAAGCGTAAAACTGCTTTCTTCGCTCGTGCAACTCGAAGAAATCAAACTTGTCGATACCAAAGAGGTGGTACTTCAACCAGTCCCACTTGGAGATCACTGAGTGCAGCTCGTTGTACTCCATCTCTTCTGGGAAAACATTGCATTTCCGACCAGTCTCTCGCAGAAGCATATCATCATGCACTCCATTATCATCGAATCGGTACTCATAATTATTCATGTGAACCAGCGGGGTGCAATCATTATTGATCGGTACTGTCCGCAGTAACACACTAAAATTGATCGAGTTCGTTTCTAAATCAGAGCGCACCGCGGGTGAAGCAGGAATATACTGCGTATTTACCTTTCCCAATCGACCAATATCTGTATCCCTATTCTGGCCAATGGCCTCAGGCTGAGACGATTCTGACACTGGTGGGGTTAAATCTTTAAACAGTTTCATCCTAGCGGCAAGAACGTTCAACTCATAGTTCTCTTGGTAACGTTTGTTAGAGGGCGGTTGCTGTGGTCTGTATCGAGCCCGCCTCGTAGATTTCAAAGCTGCAGAGGGTGCCCTCAGGGGAGCGTTCCCGTTCGAATTGACATTAATTGACTTCATTTTATCGCGTCGGTAGTCGATGAAGTGTCGCTGTACCTGCCTGCTTGCTTTAATTCTGTGATTGAAGTGGAGACCTCTTTTGTGACACAAAAACTATTAAGAAAAGACACCGTTTACTGTCATCGGTAAATATATTGTACTTTAGAAACTGGGCCACATGTCACAAGAAAACTTATTGGTAACGTGTGTCCGATGTTTGTCTCAAATCCGGCAATATAAACGGACAATGGCGAGAATGTATTGTCGGCGATGGAGCACTGTTCGGTAACTTCAAGCCCCAAGATCATTTCTCAAGGACGTTACTCGAACTCATTAGATTGTTGATATACCCTTGCAGATAGGTATTCTGTTGTTCCAGATTATCGCAGATCTTGCGTTGCTCCAAGGTCTTGTTCCATAGAAGGTCGAGAGTGTCTCTTAATAGAACCGTCTCCTTTAGCAGCTTGTCGTCCTCTGTCCTACCGGCAGAAGAGGACCCTTCTGGAGTGGGTACCTGTTCACTTGTACTAGCGGTTACTGTATCCTTGGACGGTTCCGTGTTGACGGGATTGCTCATTGCTATGGTGTGTGTTTTCGATAAAGGTTAGGTTGTTCAGTATGACAACTTTTTGTCATCTGTTAACATTTTGTTCAAAACTCGTTCCAATTTTATCAACTATTTAAGAAACTCAAACGAAAAGAACTAGTGGGAAAAACGGGGAGAGTACTCCAATTGTCTCCCCCATCTCAAGTTCCAATTGATAGCCCTATGCGAGAATAAATCGGGAACTTTCTTTACGAATGGACTCATGACCCGTTACCCTATCCAATACAGTACTGTGAACTATTATAAACCCGACATGTGAGTATACGAACTCGAGACATGCGGATGGCCCGTTATCCGGAACGTATATAAGCCGCAAGGTATCTGGACCGACATTTTTCAAGACCGTCTCTAAATCCAGAACCCAAAGAACAAAGAAACCAGTCTTAGACAAGAAAGCACAACTGATATAACTACATACCTTACGTATACGGCGTAAATACACGATATCCGAGTCCTTACACACTTTACTCAATTACAACCTGCTTTAGCTCTTACACCCTATCAGCTCTCTTTTTATCCATATAGTAAGACAAATACACTTGTTATATAAGATAACCTACTTTAAATGATATCGTCAAATGGATTATTCATTCCACTTTGATGGATGAATAAATTCTTCTAACGAAGAACATGCTACTTAGGAACCCAATCGACCCTGTCACGAGACAACACAGCAGCGAGATAACCGCAGAGTATCCAACATAAAGCACGATGGTGACAAATCCACCAAGCTTTAATTTGGTGAATAAGATCGAGTGGACGAACATGTAGATTGCACACCCAACACCACCAACGATGAAACTTCTCCATTGCCACTGCCAGTTTTCCAACGACAGAGAGTGGTAGGTTATCAATATGGTGACCAAAACCGTAGTCAACGTCAATAGCAGGAATGAGACAAACAAGAAACCAAACATGTAGAAGATCTTGTTGTACCACAAACTGGTGTAGATGAAGTACAGTTCAACAGCAATGGAACCAAAGGGGAAAATACCTGCGATGAAAGTGGCAGCAACCGTCTTCAAATACCATGGCTGGAATGGAACCTGTCTTGCGACCTGGTTTGTCTTGGTTGGATGCTCATCCCAACTGCATTTCTTATGTGCAATTAAAGAACCAGCTAGAGCAGATGGCACAGATATAACAAACCACAAAAGGACAATAAAGAACAGAGTCTTCGCTGGGATCGTACCGGAGGAGTGCGCGCCTAATAAAAACATATTCAAGCCAACAATGGAGAGCAAAAGACAACCTGGAACCAGCAATGGAGTCAAGATCATGTTAGCCTTCCAGTATGGGCCTCTGAAAAATTTGTAAACACCCATCGAAGTGTATGAGCCAACAAACCCAAATAGGGCGTAGAGCATGAACATTACCGTACCGAGGGAGCCTCTTGAGCTGGGGGACAAAAATCCAAGAGCGGCAAAGAAAATGCTAACGGAGATCATCAAGAACAACTGAATACCAGAACCAACAAGAATGGACAATAGCATCGACTTTGATGGAATTCTGAAAACATCCCCGTGAGTCAACTTCCAACCAGAATCTTCTTGGAATTCATTGTCCAGGTTTAGCTCATTGTAACGGGCAAAATCGCTCCTCAGAGCCTTCAACAACATGTGAATAACCACTGAAGACAACAAAACCACCACGATGGAAAAGTTAACCAGGGAGAACCATTGGATCGTGGGATCATACGTATGCAAGTACTTATCCCATCTGGTAGCCCACACGGTATCGGAAGCAACAAATCTAACGGAATAGGTAAAGTAAACTTCGTTGTCGTTTTTCTCATCCAGCATCAGAGGGTCACCTGAAGTTTGACAAGTCCCTGGAGAGGAACGCTTTATCGAAATTGGATCCACGGTGACACCCACAACACGCAGGTTACCTTCACCACGGTCGTGGTACTCAACGGTAATATCATGATGATTGGCGAAGTAAGGTAACTCCACGTTCTTTAGCATTTGAACATTTTTGGCGTCGCGAGTGCTCAATTTGGCACTGCCACTGTCGTCTTCTTTGGGGTGAGTTTTAGCTTGCGCAACAGCTTGAACCACTTCAACCGAACCGAGTTCGAACCCGTTCCCGTAGAAATCAGAGTTGGTGCTCTTATCGTGAACGACTCTTGCGGCAGGTAACCCATCGATCAGCCAGTTTTGGAAGAACCCATTCTTAATTAGTTTGTTGATGAACTCGGCATCTTTCCCAGGAATGATAGTATTACAAAGGGGCACACATGTCTTCTCTTCCAACATTTTGATTTGATAGGGAGAGTTGTATATTCTGTCACCAAATATAATTGATCCCAAAGATTCTGGTTCCTTCACAATCTTCTCAGGTTGACAGAAATGGAACCGGTCGTAGTAGTAATCGTAGGAGTACAAGTATCTCGACTTATCACCCTTCATGTTCTCTCCATCCTCGGTTTCGTGCTGCCAGTACATGGATGGAGATAAATGGTTGACGAGTAGAGGAATTTCGTCATTTGCCTTGTATGTGGTAGGTGCGACACCAGGCAAGTAAAACGCATTAACCTGGCCACACGCCCAAAGTAAGGCCAAACCAAGATGCACTGTATGGGATATCATTGTGGAATACACCTTACGTGCCAATAACTTTAAAGTTCTCGGTGAACTAGCTGTTAGCAAAGTCGTTGGTCGCTCCAATGTGTTTGTATCGAACTCCAAATTGTTTTCACTTCAAGAATTTTTCATATACGTAATTTTTTTTTTTTGTCGCTTTCTCTGACGCCTAAGAGATGTTCCGCAGCGTTTAATGACGCAAAACGCTGAATACATTGCCGATGGATAGCAGCAACGTGTCAGATGCAAACCATTAGTGGTTTTGTAGGATAGTGGTAAATAATATATATATATATATATATAGTATTTATGTGGCGTTTTTCAATTTCTCCGGTGGTAAAGTGTTGACCATGGCGTTTTCGTCCATCCGAGGGTTCAACGTTTGGTAACTGTCCCCAACGTTGTCCCGAAATATGTAGGCCAACAGGACACCAGCAACCCCCATCACGGAGACCGTTGCCAGGGCCAATGCCAGACCTATAAGGACGACAAACCCTCTGTCTACAATACGTCTGCCAGGCTTAGAATGAGTTGTTGAGACTTTTGGAAGCGTCGTGCTTGTGGATGATACACTGCTGCTTGTGCTTGATGCAAATGATTGATTAGTCAATACTCTTGTCGAGTTTAATAATGGGATTTGAGCAATGTTATGCAATGAGATGTCTCGGTTCATGAACAAATGGCCGGTGCCTTGTCTTGGTCCATCCACATACAAGAGGTACGGTATCCAATCGCGGAAATTGTACACGATGGATTTTATGTCACCGAATTCACTGTGCCTGAATTCACCGAGTAACAACAGTGCGTCATCTGTTCCCTCCATGGAAATGAACTGGACTGAGGAAATGCTTGTTGCAGATGAGTCTGTTCCAGGCACAGAAACGCGAGTCCAAGAGTTACCATCAAAGCTGAAAAGCACAGTATCATTCCAGGCCACAATCCGAGAATTGCTAACAATCATCGAATGCAGATTCACAGGTGCGTCCTTTTTCATAATCAATGAGCCAACATGATTATTTGACAAATTGACAAAAGCCATGTTCACGTCGTTCGCCTGTGGAAGCGTTAAATTTCCAAGCACCAGTATGGTATCATTTTGGTAGAGCTGCAAAGCTGCAACACTGCCAGAAACTGAATTGTTGGCAAGAGAATCCCATTGACCGGATTTGTAGTTATACAGGCATAGGTCAGAACAATTTCCATTACTCGGTTCGAAATCACCAGCAACTAATAATGTGTCATTCTTCGCGAAATAAAGTAGGGACGATATGCTTGAACCTACATTCAAATTCTCTTCCTTAATGACATCGAAACTAGTCAGGTTTGTTAGAGATAGGGTTGAGCTGAAAGTGTTGTCATTATAATACCCAACCATCAGTAACGTATCGTTTTTATCATATACCACAGTTTCTGGTTCCCCGTACCATTCTAAACCACTCGTAGAATTACTATTTGTGATGTATAGTTTGCTCTTGTTGGATTCTTTATAGAAATAACCAGTTGAGTCATCGTTAAGGAAAATACCACGAGACGGTACAGTATTGCTTGGCAAACTCATCTGTTCAATGCCATCGTTAAAGTCAGCGTTGACTTGAGCGGACTGATTTGCAATAGCGTATTGCCATTGTACAACTTTGCCAAGGAAGATAGTGTCGTTAATGCTGTTTGCTCCTGCTGAGGATACTGTGAGATTGAAAATGCTGCTGTTCGAGCGTGTTTGCTGCTGCGATGTTACATTATAGATGTAGCCATTATTGAAAACTAGCAGTTCATCACCATTTAACGTTATGTTCGCAACGTCTGTAGCTAAACTGCCATCCATAGTTGTGTTCAAATTTTTGAAATTGTCCTTAAACAACGAGACGTTACCTTGCCCATCTAACATGACTAGCCCGTTGGAATACGGCTGGAATGTAGTGAAGTTTTCAGTCGAGATTAATCTAGTTGAGTTTTGCACACTCAAATCGGTATTTAAGTTAATGCTGAACATGTTTCCCTCAGTACCACTTAGTAAAATTGAACTGTTGCTCAATGGAAATGCCCTCAATGACACACTTGGTTCAAAATTATTCAATGCAAATTGGTTTAACGAAGTGTTGGCGATTTTCATTGGTATACTGTCATTTGTGAAATTTGAAATCTGGTATTGAAATAAACCGTTTAGAGCAAGTTTTGAAACTTCAGTGCGGTGACTTAAATCCATCGATATTATATTCAAATCTACTCTATCAGCCACAATTGTTGTTACAGTGTTAGATGCATAAAGGCCGGAGTAGTATGTCATGGTTATTTCACATGAGCTGTTTAGTTGACCACTGTACAATGTATCGTATTTAATCTCGTCGTTGTTTTGATAAATGAGACTTGTTGCTAACATCTTGTTGGTTACTGTGTCGAATAGCGTATAGTTCACAATTCCTCTGGTCGAGCATGTATTGTCCGCGGAGCATCCTGGAGTAAAGACATTAATTGAGTACTCACCAGAGTGCTGAATATCTATCTTGTAGGTAACTTTTGGAACAGGATTTTCGTTTGGAGTGTATCCCACTGTCAGGTATTCGCCCACAGATGTCCAGTTGTTTGGAGATAGCGAAGATGAAGTGAACGTGTTGTTGCTGTCTTTATCGTTATTATTACAATTTGGAGTATTGAACGAATTGTTACCGAACGCCGAGAAGGACGCTTGGTAAATTTGGAAACCAGCCAAACCCAAATTATTTCCGTAGGAGGCCAGCGCGTTGAATTCGAGAGAGGTTGCTGCTACTGGACTGACCAATGCGAATTCTTGATAGTTGGGGGTCCATTGAATGTTAGTACTGTTATTATTTATGATTGCCACCGTATTAGCTTCTGCCGTATTATCCCACTGAGATTGTAACACCGTTTTAGAATATAACGGGCAGAACGCGTCACAGCTGGTCATATTACCTGACAATGGATCCAGATACGTCAAGTTCATTATGCTCCCCGCGGGATAAGTTAAGAATCTGAAGAGAGAAACCTGGCTGTCTTTATCTGGAGAGTTGTATATCCGTATTTTGGAAGGTGTGATTTGAAATGGCAACTCACATGTAAAATCTCCTGTGGTAGCAGAAACAGACCATGAATCTTTCGAAGGATCAGGGCATATCAATTGGGAGGAGTCTAATTCCCCATTCGTTTTCCATTGGGAATACTGTAAGGGGACCGATGGATTTAACAGTAGACTGGTTGTATTTCTTACACTTTCCTCGGACACGTTACTCTGTAACAGCAAACTGGAGTTCCACACTGTTGAAAAGTGCCCAGCGAAGAGGATATTATCATCGTTCAATTTCAGAATCGAATTGATGTTGGCGTACGGTCCAAACCCGTGGAACGGCAGCAAGTTTATCGAGCGATCCCTTGAATCCCACATAATAGCCCCCGTGTTGTTGTTGAAAGTGAAGTTACCCATGAAATAAACCAGAGGTCCGTCAACCGTGACTCCTTCTATACTTCGTAGCGGTGTGTCAAAAATCTTGGTGATCGATAAATCTGTCATATTAAAAACCAATTGGCTTGCTAGTGACACGTTATTTATCATCCCTTGACCACTTAAAATGAAACTATCATCACCAAGAGGTATGATACCTTGTATTTGGGCCTCTGCGGCAATGCTATCAGAAAGGGACATGAAAGTCTCATTCGAATAGTATATGAGTCTTTGTACGTCTGTCACGTTTGCATCTGTCGTAAAATTCTGTTGTCCCAAATACTCATAAAAGGATATACCGTTTATGTCGTCCAGTATCTGAAACTGGTTATTCTTATTACCTACATCGAACGTCGGTACGGTGACCTCCGTGGCGTTTAAGATACGCCGCACATTTTCTAAATTACTGGCCCTAGTAATGGCAACGGCAAACCAGAGACAGTACACCACTGAACACCACATTATAACTCTACCACCACGCTGTGCAGATCTATCACTTTTTTGTATCTAACACTACACAAAATAGAGGAAAAGCTCAATTCCCAAAAGAACGGTCAATTGAAATCAATACACAGGGATAAAGTGGAGCCAACGTCTCCCGGAAACAACGAGAACACCCGACCCTGCTTGGCAAGAACCACAGTAGCGATGGGAACCTGGCTCTTGTCGTTGTTGCTGGTCGCCAATTCAGAAACGACGCAAGAAAACATGTTAAGCATTTCAATTTCCCTTTTAGGACAGTAACGTCAACAAACCTCGAGAGGACGAGTGATGAGCAGCGGGTCTCGCGACCGGTTCCAGCGCGAGATTGCAGCTCGTGATGGGCGGAGCAAAGGGTCCAGTTCAGATCCAGTTCTGGTATGTGAAGCGGTGCTTCGAACACCAGTCGGTTCCGTGCTCCAGGTATTCTTCCCTCGTGACTCTTGTCGTTTTGTACACGTCCGTGCTGGAAAACTGGGCCATGGCGTTCCATGCGGCCAATTCACAGTCGCTGCTGGAGGGGACGGTGACACGACACGTCCAGTCCGTTGGCAACTGTCTCTGAAGTTCACTTGTCAGGCGGGATGACATGTGCGGGAGCTTGAAGTTCCCGCCGACGCAGACTATGTTGCTCACTAGGATGGGTCTTAGTGGTTCTGGGACCATAGAAATCGCCTCGAGAATTGTTTCTACAAGTCCTGGTTTCAAGATATTGGCCATCTCCGGATGGAAAAATGTTTCGGGGACAGCAAACCGTTCGTCGGTCAGCGTGATCGTCTGTACGCTGCCTCTGTCAATACCCTTTCTGTTGCTCTCGTCGACCAAGTACCCTAGAAAACTTGTTTGAAAGTCTGGCAGGACGTACTCGACCGCTTGTTGCTGCTTTGTCTTGAAGCTATCAAAATAAGATACGGGACTAACAAATAGGCATTTCTCCTTGATATTATTTAGTAGGATCGTTTCGTCCATCATGTTGTAATGGCGGAAAGAAAGCGTCTCCTTTAGAAGACCGTTGAGAAACCTGCCACCTATGTCCATTTTCTTGATGGCCTTATAGAAGGGGACACCCTTTATAATCGGGACCACCCAAGTACAGTTAAACCCAGAGTCAATTACCAACTGGAAATCTCGATACTCTTTCGTAGTGGCTGTTGTATAGTCGGTATTCACTGCTGTATCCTTCCCACAAAGATGCTCCATATTTTTGTTTCCAATCAAGTTTGCAAAGGGCATAAACCCGCTCGCCGGTGACTTGAACATGGTTGCAAACTCGTACTCCTCAAATACCACCTGATCACTGTTTTTGCTCAGTTCAGGTAACGTGAAGCACGTCTCCGTAAGAATCAAGTCTTGCTCTCTCGTATTATCACCCAAATGAAAGCCATCGAACTCATCGGGGTTGTACAGACAGTAATCCCATATGCAACCCTCCAATTCCCAGGAGACCAGTTGCCCCAATTCATGCGGTCTCCGTATCGTAGCAGAAGAAATATCACGTATTGTTTTCATATGATTCGATAGGTAGGAAGCCCCATACTTGTCCTTTGCGATCCCGTTGTTCGCCCGAAATGGCGTCACCAAGTTGGCATGACCAAATTTGATCTCATACGAACCGTTATCAATTACAAACGGCACCATCTCCCCTTGTGCAAACAATTTCTGAGAAGCTACCTGTTGATCTCTTCTCTTTCTCACTTCAGGGCATTAACAGTTTGCAATATCTGTAATACTACGTTATTTTTTTTCATTGTCAATGTTTATAGTGCTTTAACAGCGTCAACATCTGGGAATGTGTTCACGTTGGCAACTCATCGTCTTGCCTGAATCAAAATCACCACAGCCTGAAGACTCAAATTTATGTTAGATACTCCTTCTAGTAAAAAACGGAGAACGGTTGGTGAAGATGCGGTCACCCCGTGCCAAGATCTGGCTTTGGAAGAGGACACAACGAGAAACGATGAGCGGAACAAGAACAATGCTACCAAGTCAAGTTTGCATGATTCGTTACCAAAGTTGCAGTCGTCTGTATCGCCCTTAGACTTTAAGAAGACAGTGACACCGCGGAAACTGATTATCGGGCCATCAGAAAATAAATATGCCTTATCCCAACCAACGACATCGGCTTCGTCATCTCTTCAAGTGCCAGCGTTGCAACAAAAATTGGTGCCCCTATCACAGGACAGTAGAGGGAGAAGAATAAAAATGTACTCACAATCGCCACCAAGATCACCGGGCAGATCGCCAAATAGGTCACCTGTGAGAAAATTGGAGTTGATCCAGCTGTCCCCGATCAAAAATAGTAGGCTCGAATTGCAGAAACTATATGATGCCCATAACGCCAAAATAGGGAAAATGAACCGACTCTACATCCACAAACTCGTGCTACATAATTTCAAATCGTATGCAGGTGAACAAACCATCGGTCCCTTTGACGCAAGTTTTTCCGCTGTGGTGGGCCCCAACGGGTCGGGCAAATCTAATGTTATAGATTCAATGTTGTTTGTTTTTGGTTTTAGGGCAAATAAGATGAGACAGGATAGACTTTCTGATCTGATTCACAAGTCTGAAAGGTTTACCAATTTGAATTTTTGCTCTGTGGAGGTACACTTTCGTTACGTCAAAGACGAATATACTGCACCTACAGATGGCGATACCATGGAAGCGGAGAACACGCTTGTTATTACAAGGAAGGCCTTTAAAAACAATTCTTCAAAGTATTTCATCAATGGCAAGGAAAGTAATTTTACGGAGGTGACAAAGTTGTTGAAGGAGCAAGGTATTGATCTTGATCATAAACGGTTTCTTATATTACAAGGTGAAGTCGAAAATATTGCCCAGATGAAGGCAAAGGCGGAGAAGGACAACGAAGACGGTCTTTTGGAGTATTTGGAGGATATCATTGGAACGAAACATTACAAACCTTTGATTGAACAAAAAACGGTCGAGATCGAAGCAATGAATGAGCTCTGTATCGAAAAGGAAAACAGATTCCGTATTGTGGATGATGAGAAAAATTCATTGGAGAAAGATAAGGATGCTGCCCTAGAGTTTTTAGAGAAAGAGAAACAACTCACCTTGCTGAAATCTAAGTTGACTCAGTACCACCTTTACGTCAACAACGACAAGATCAAAACAACATTAGGGCAAATTGACAGTTTGCGTACAGATTTTGAACAGGAGAAACAAAGACACAGTCAGTTTATGAAGGAAGTTGAAACATTGCAGAATAGTATCGATGAAAGCAAGAATAACCTGACGTCTTTGACTACCGAAGAAAAGTCTCTTATCCAGAGGAAAAGAGAAATAAATACCCAAAGCGTTTCTTTGGAAGAGACGACGAAAAACTTGGACCAAAAATTGAAGAAGGCTAAGGCTACAGTTGAATCTTCAAAGAGTCTAATTTCAAAAAATGAGCATGAGTTACAAGAACAGAGCCAACTACAAGAAGAATATGAAGCTGAAGTTAATGATTTGAGCAAGCAACGAGAAGTCGAAGAAAAGATCCTGCTGGATATTAAGTTGCAGCTTAAGGACAAAACAGTTACGTTTTCTGACGAAATTGCCTCCATTGAAAAAGAACTAGAACCCTCCAACACCGAAATACAAGAGAAAAAGTCACAAATCAAGTTGGTTGAAATGGAAATTGATTTGATACGTGATTCAAAAAGAAAAGTGGGAGCGGAAATTGAAAGCTTAAAAGAGGAGTTGTTGAAGCTACAGAAGGACCTTGAGGATAACGAGAAAGATGTTACGGATTTGAACAAATCAAAACGGAACTTAGTAAAAGAAAAGCAGGAAGGGGATAAAGAATGTAAAGATGCTGGGGTCAAATTGAACGAGATGAAAGCAATTTTAAATTCACACAGACAGAAGACAATGGAAGCTCGTTCTACTGTATCGACAGCCCAAAATAAAAATAAAGTCTTAACTTCGTTGATGAGAATGCAGCAATCCGGTCGTATCAATGGGTTTCATGGAAGACTCGGTGATCTCGGTATCATCGCAGATCAATACGACGTTGCTATCTCAACGGCATGCCCCAGACTAGACGACATGGTAGTGGAAAGTGTAGAGTGTGGCCAAACCTGCATAGAGTTTTTGCGTAAGAACAAACTTGGTTATGCGAGGTTCGTTGTCCTTGATAAACTCAAACGCTTTGACATGAGCCCAATTCAAACACCGGAGAATGTACCACGACTATTCGATCTAGTCAAGCCTAAAGAAAAGAGGTTTGCACCTGCGATTTATAGCGTATTGAGAGATACTCTGGTCGCCAAAGATTTGAAACAAGCCAATAGAGTGGCTTACGGAAAGAGAAGATTTAGAGTCGTTACACTAGATGGACAGCTTATCGATATTTCAGGAACAATGAGTGGTGGTGGCTCTCGTGTCTTCAAAGGGTTAATGAATCTGACAACAAAAGTATCTGGCACATCCGAAATTTTCAGCTTAGAGGATATGAAAAAACTTGAGATGGAGCTGGCTGCAAGAGAAAAACAATTCGATGTTGCTTCGGAAACGTTCCATTCAATGGAACAGGAATTACGAAAACTCTGTGATAGAGAACCTCAATTAGAGCTTGAAATATCAAAGAAACTAATAGATATTGATGCTTTGACCCAGCAGATCCAATTAACTAGAAGCCAGCTTACTGAGAAGTCAAATGACTACGAAAAATCAATCAAAGACACAGATGATCTCGACTTACTGCTGGGTAATTTGGAAGCTCTTAATCAAGAACTCAAATATTTACAGGATCAATCGAAAACATCTTCTGAAAGAGTTTCATTTTTGAAAGATGAAATTATGAGAATTGGTGGATCTGAGTTGCAACTGCAGAATTCAAAAGTAAGTTCTTTGAACCAAAGAATTGACATTTTACAGGCCAAGCTGAAAAAATCTAAGACCGTGGTAAAGAAACTGAATACGGAACTTAAAAAAGCGAGGAAGAGTTTGATTGCCTCCACTGAAGAGTCAACTAACTCAACGGAAGAAATTGCACACGCAAAAGCCAGAGCGGAGGTTGCGAAAAATAGTCTACTAGACATTAACAAGTCCCTAGAAAGTATACAAGACGAAAAAATTAATCTCGAACAGGAACTTGAAAACTTTTCAGATAAACTACATGAGAGTAACGAAAATGTGAATGAATTTAAAACAATCCAGTTGGAACTTGAAAACAAAATTGAAAGGGCCAACTCCATTCTATCATACCTAAAAAAAGAGAATGGACAGCTGTTGGAAGAGTTGAATAATTTTAGATTAAGAGATGTGACACACACGCTTGATTTGTTGAGGGAAGAAGAGGGTACAGAAGCAAATCAGCAGCCAACTACTGGTACTGATGAAACAACATCGAATGTTGATAATGAGATGTTGGGGGCAGCTGATGCGGGAGTTGAAAACATGAACACCTCGTCGTTGTCCAACAGTGTAAAAGTGGCATCAGATGAAATATCGATGGATGTTGATGACTGTGGCGATCTGGTTTCCCAAGGTATACCTAGATTGAGTGACAAAGAATTGAGTACTATCGATACTGACAATCTGAATGAAGAAATCAATCAACTTCAATCTTTTATCAACAACGTCAGCATCAATATCGAGATTTTAGAAGAATACGCAAAAAGACTGGTGGAATTCAAAAAAAGGAAAATTGACCTTAATAATAGTGTAGGTGAAAGAAATCAGTTGACTAGCATAATGGAAGAACTTAAAAAGAAAAGATACAATGAATTTATGGAGGGTTTCAGTATAATATCCATGACCTTAAAGGAGATGTATCAGATGATTACAATGGGTGGAAATGCTGAGCTTGAACTGGTTGACAGTCTGGACCCGTTTTCTGAAGGGGTCACTTTTAGTGTCATGCCGCCTAAAAAGAGTTGGAGAAACATTACAAACTTATCTGGGGGTGAAAAAACGCTGAGTTCGCTGGCTTTGGTTTTTGCACTTCACAAGTATAAACCCACCCCGTTGTATGTTATGGATGAAATTGATGCGGCGCTCGATTTCCGGAACGTGTCGATAGTTGCAAATTACATCAAAGAACGAACTAAAAACGCCCAGTTCATTGTTATCTCTCTGAGAAATAACATGTTTGAACTTGCTAAACAGCTAGTAGGGATCTATAAACACGAAAATATGACGAAGAATGCCACGATAAGAAATAGGGAGGATTTAATTCAGTAAATACGTGTTTATCTTCTATTTCTATAATGCTATCATCAATAAACATATAATACAAAACTTTATCTGCCCAGAAGTATATGATTTATCTTTCCTAGCTATCGCTTTTCAACTGATAAATTAGCTGTAAACCTATTGAGAATGCCCGACAATATTTGCGTATTCTTTTTCAGCAGAATGAATCAACTTTTGGACAGGAACTATGACAGTCTGATGTGTAAAAATTGGGAATTTTTTCCGATTTAACCCAAACCATTCCAAAGATGGAGTGGCATCTCCCAAATCTTTAATCTGAGGCGTGTCTATTTGTGGCTCCTCAATCGCTATGTAGGTTAACTTCGAAAGTGTTTCTTCGTCCCTCATCCTCTTTTCTACATCCCCCTCTTCATCGCCTGTGGTGCCGACTAGAGATTGGGAGCGACGAACGGCAAGTGCTTTTATATGTGTCGTCCACATCTCTTTGATGAAGTTAACCGGGCCCAGATTCCATCTCACTGCGATTTTATCACCGAATGTACTCCTGTATCCGTATTCCAGAATATCACTATTGGACTTCTGGAAAGTATGCATACTGATTTCCAGTTTTGGAATATCGAAAATGGTACCACCGACTATCTTCGATGCGTATACCATGTAGTCCTCAACAGATATCTTTGAAACCATATCTTCATCCATTTCTCCTTTGGAGCTAGATAATGATCCGTGTGCATTGTAAAGCTGTAAATGGAGGTAAGTCTCCAATTTCTCTCCTGCGTGGGTTTTGACGTTTGCACAGACATTGGCAATATTGACAACCAAAACCTCCACATCAAACAAAGAAATAGGGGATATCTGGACATTCAAAGTGTTTATATCGACAACTACATCGGTCTGGATCAAATTCAATACCTTCAAAATATCCTTATAGTCCACTGTTTCCTTTGTATCTGTGGTATTAGACTCCCGTAAAGTTTCCAGATACGACACATTTGTATCTTGCCTCATTCTCATGATCGTGTTGTATAAATCAAGTAAATTAGCTGCAACCAAAGCTGTAGAACACATATCGATCTGTTCGCAAGTTAACATTACCTTTAACAAATCAGGCATAAAACCAGACGTGTCTCTTTCACTATGCAAGTGGAAGACCGTATTCAAAACTGTACCAATCAAGAACATATGGTAGTCAAACGCCACTTTTAAAGAAATATTGCTTATGACAAACGACAAGGCCACAAGTGGGTATGGATCGTCATACTTAGGCCAATTAACTTCGGCGGCCCAGAGCGCACCATCAAGTTCGACAATACCACTCAACCTCCCCTTAGCGGTTAGTTTTATTTGATCAATGTATGCATGTAGCAATTGTCTTTTGCTCTCATAATGATCTGAAGCAAACCACGCCTTCCTCATACTTAACGACAAAAGACCCAAAGAAGGTCCAAGATCAACTTTACCGTTTATGTTGGCAAAGATGAGAGTAAAGCACCAGGGAATTATATTTCCAACATCCATTGGCGAAGATGGTGGTGCGTCAATAGCAACATGGTGATCCTCTGGTTTTTTCATCGGTTTAGGACGTAGCAAGTTACTCAATTTCCAAATATCCAAAAACAAATACAAATTCTGTAATTGTTTAACATTGAAGTATACCTCGACATCCGATATCAAACAAGCCCCGAACATATTGATAATATTTGGGTGAGTAAACATGAATGTAACATCAATCAGGTCTAAACCAAATGAAGCACTTGGTTCCCTCGAAAAAATATGCCTAATTGCTGATCTCGTATTCTTTACCACCAGTGCGAAAGACAAAGGTTCAGACGTATCAAGGTCGTTGGTAAGAATCGCAAACATAAAAGAGTCGAAACCAACATTTGCTTGGACTTTTGCTTTCGGTTCACAACTTAAACTCAATTTTTGCTCAGATGATATAATTTTAAACAGAATGTCGAAGCTGTTCAACAGCCGTTTATAATCTATATTCTGGGAGGGCCTTGACACACGCTGTTTTGGCTCTGGTTTTTTCTTTGAACTATGTTTCTTCACCATATGTTGAATATCCTGAGACAGTGCCATTAATAACGGAGCACAACGTGCAAATAGAACATTATGAGTGGAATTGACTGTAATCAATGTTCTGATAAGATGAGGTTTTACATCGCCAATATTATTCTTATAATCTAAATCGATTGTTACTCCTGGACTTCTGATCTCAAACGATGGATCCAGGTTCGATTCAATATCCTCAAAAGAATACACCTTGAATATACCACCATCATACTTGAATTGACAGTTAACCTTTCTAATATCCGATAGGAATGGAGCAATATCTTTGCGTGGAGCATCTTCCTTTTTTTCTTTACCAGGAACGGTTTCTCGTCTATTATGTTCCTCACTCTCCTCCTCTTCCTCTTCCGATCTTGCTTCAGATTGTGTTAATGGATTCACCAATACTTTTTTCAACTCCTGAAAAACTTGTATCGACTGTAGTGTTGCCTCAATGATTTTGACAAAAGATGACAGAAAATTAACATCTAAAGTTTCACCATGAAGTCTGATAAAAACATCTTTCATTTCTGCGGCAGCCTTTAGCCAATATATTATCTGCAAATTAGGAAGAAAGCTTCGATTGTACTTATCTTCTTCATTTCCATCAGAATAAAAGGTGTCTGAAGTTCTACCGTTGGAAACCGAAAAGAATGCATCCACTAAAGTAAGCTTACCACAACCCTTTTCGTAGGCTGAAAATAAACGGTTGTAACCCAAAATAAGCCCTGCATCGGTATCCCCATTATTCTGAAATAACCATCCGACACAGAAATTATAGGATAGGATATGGCAAGAGCCAAATGTCAAAGTCGAAAAGAAAGAAGTAGTTTTATCTTCTTCAACCTTCTTTTCTTTCTTTGGTAGGAAATCCCACAGATTTTTTGAATGGTGTCGCCGGTAATGTGAATGCAATGCCAAAAGTTGGTGTCCACCCCAAAGAATACGCACCAGAGAATATGGCGAAAAACAAAATCTCAAGTGCGGTGACTCGATTTGATACGAGTGGTGGCTCTCCATGATTTTTTGAATTGCTGAGATCTTGAAGGAGAGATCAATAATCCGAGATAGGGTTGATGGAATTGTACGATCTTTGATCAAAAAAAGAATGTTATCAACAGAAACTTGACCGGAGGCTTCGTCTGCCTCCCTATAAATTTCCCCGTAATCAACGTCAGCCAGTGAAGCAAGTAATGTATGCATTTCAAACACAAAGAAGGTTGTGGAAACTGGGATCAGTATGCCGAGATATTTGATATCGGCATTTAATCTCCAATCAATCTTAGCTCCAGCAGGAATCGTATTTATCTCCGGTTCAGAAGAAAAAAGATTTCCCAAAACTTGTAGTTTCTTTACACTTCTTGAAACTTCACGTTCATCCTGTAAGAAACTGAAAAGCATTCTGTGTGGTTCCGAAAAAGTTAATTTCACTATGGAAGCAGAGACATCTAGGTTGTGAATAGTGTTAACCAAACGACCATTTGTATATCCTACTATAATATTGCCCAGAGAAAGACGGAAATATTGCTGCTTAGTCAAATGCGAACCCAGATAAAGATCCGAGTCCCATATATTGAATTGAAAGTTCTGGGTTCGTTGTGAACTAAATTTGAATTCCATTTTTTTTGTTTCTTGTCTGAATTGAAAAGGGACGATAGGCATTATGTCGAGACTAACATTTGAAAAAAAACATGTAAAGTCCAAATCAACAAGAAGGAACGGATTAATTTTGGTTGGAGTAGGTTTAGGCGAATCGTTGGTTGGAGTAGGTTTAGGCAAATCATCGGTTTCAAAGCTTTCTTTAACCAAATTAAATTTGGCTATGAATTCCTGTAAAAAGGTAACAATAACTTCTGTTTGTGGCATAACACGAAGATTGATATCATCACATTGAAAATTAGCAACTATCGAAGGATGACTAATAATCGAATCAGCTGCCGCAGAAAGAGCTATCCCTGTAATTTGGTTTTCGAATAGCATGGAGTTTCGATGTTTCATTGATGTTTCACATCGCTTTGCATATAAAACTAAAGAAGCAGTCTCTTTTGTAGGTCCTTTTGGATTTTCCCACAGAAAACTTGCTTTACCCGAATGAATGGTGTTTGTAAGACTTGTTTCCCCAAACACGAACAGTAAATCGCTACTATCGAAGAGCAATGCGATATTAAGCTTAAATGACCTGGAAAACGAAGAAATACTTTTTAACGCTGGATCCTCCTGTTGTTGAACCAAATTCATAAGATTATGAAGCTTAAACATCTTATCGCTTATTTTCCCTTTGATAGAGCCTAAATTTCCGGTGACATTAATAACCTTTTCTTGATTATAACCACTTTCAGTAGTATCAGGAGTTTCCTCAAATACCAAATTAGACTTGGTGACAATAAAACTATGATCTACACCAAGACCCGCTGTGTAAACAGTGATGTAAACAGAAACGAACGCAGCTTTCCATCCTTTATTCACGGTCTTTTGTTGTTTTTCTGCTTGATTTGCCAGAAACACCTTATTGTAAATGTAGGAACGTGCAACGTCAGAAAATTCCCAGTTCCTCCACGAAGAAAAAACAGACATGAAAATACTTTTTGCATCCTTTGAAGCATTATATTTTCGTTCCTTTAATTGCTTTGCCACTGTCTCGTTCCAGTCATCAGGGAGGTACGTCATTATATGACGCAGTCTTGTAATGATTTTCCAACTACGGTTTTCACGGACGTGACCCCGCGATAATCGTGTAATAAACGCAGGCTTCGTAATAACGTATGGATCGTGACTAATTTGATAATATTCACTCGCAACTGTGAGTCGGGATATCAATTCTTTTCTTGACTGCGTCCTCAACTTCTGTACTTTTTCAAACGTTTTCACAACTGATCCAATTAGCTCTTTTTGATCCCCAAAGAAGTTAAATAGCCAAACAACTTGTGTCTCATCAATTGTGGCGTCTATGGATGTTAGAATAATCGAGTTTATTACTTTTTTCGCTGTAGTCGACCAGAATTTAACACCTTCAACCATCAAAGATAATGCCGGTGGTTGCCCTTCAGTTTTCCCACGAGAATATTTTGCATTAACTGATGCTCGTATCGAATTCAACTTCATAAGAGTAGTCACCTCAGTTAAACTTTTTTCACGATTTTTTTCGATGGATTTCTCGTTCATTTCAAAATCTAGTGTATCAAGGTAAAGCTCAATTCCTCCTGTGTCTCGCTGTCCCCAAAAGACGTCAAAAAACAGAATTCTAATTTTGAAATTATTAATGCTCGATATACCTTCTTGAAAGTTACTGAGTCTTTTCACAAGCCCTATTTCAATACTATCAATAACTTGGGTATCATCGTCACCGTAAAAATGATTCAATAGTTTTTCTATATAGAAAAACAGTTCAGGGTCAATGGAGATCGAAATATAACGAAAGTCAATCACGTAATTATCACGCTCATCTTCAGGTAAAGGCGACTTTCTAATGATTGTGTCGCTCAGTGTGTGGGGTGCGGTATCGGGATATGAGTTAAAACTATCGGAGTTCAAGTTGGTGGAATCAGGGTACGGCAAGTTTAAGATAATGCAATCGCTCGTGGTGTTATATTCGTGTAAGAAGTCTTGGATGATAAACTCAAAAGTTTCTTCTAAAAGAGGAAGAGGTAAAGGTGGCAAAGAGCTAGAGGGTACTATGCTCCCATACAGTTTTTGATAGATCACAGAATTTTGGTAGCTCGCAGGTAATATGAATCCACAACGATGGAAGGGAGCATCATTCATTGTTATATAGTCCCTTTGTAATGCTCTATGTTGAACACAGTTTTTGTAGTTGCAAAAATTGGTAAAATTTATCTTCGTTTCAAAATTGAAAAAAGACAGTTCCTTACTAGCCTCATAGTTATACCCATAAAGGGACAATTTTAGTAGCGGAATTCTGATGTCCATTCTAGTAGAGTACTTTTCATTTTCAAAATCGATATTGCAAAACTGCATGTTGTTCAGGATCAACTCTGCCCGCGAGTGTAATTCAGGGTTATGTATTATGATTTTGAAGTCCTTTACATTGACTGTGACAGCAGTCATATCATCAACTACCTCTTTTTCATACAATAGCACGTTTTCTAAGTCATCGAAACCAAAACCAATTTTTTGAAAGGAAGTCACAAGCCCTTTCATAAAGTCTACTTCAGATTCGAGTTTAATGGTTCCCAAATCGAAATCCCATTTACAAAAGTATGTTGGTTCAGTCGGTGGTAACCCGTACATTCTGTGACCATGAATATTGATGTTCGAAATATAACTGTGCCCTTTAACATCTCTACCATTGCATTGGCGCACATTTTCAAAAATCTCGTTTGGTTGCACATTTGAATACTGACGGAGGATGATATCATCTAAGCTTGCTAGTAGATCCATGTAATAGTTAGTACTCCTGACATCAATGGCCAATTCTCCAAAATGCAAGGCAATGCATGGATCACAGTTGTAAATTGTTTCTGGCAACAGCAAAGCTCCCTCCCAAATGTTGAAGGTAAGCCACAAGTCCGTTTCGTTTGTTTTTCTTCGAACGTCAGCTGGTCCTCTAGGAACCTTCACTTTATCGTCCTCCTCATTGTTTTTATCAAAATCAGATACAAATGTGGAAGCGTCATCTGAATATTTTTCAAAAAGACTGCCTTCACCGTAGCCCTTCGAGCTAATTTTTTCTGTGTACTCTTCAGATGTGACGAAATGGAAAAAATCACCAAAATAGTTCATCTTGATGTTCATCAAATACCTAATAACAAATCCGTAACAATGTAAAACCGTGCTCTTACTGGAACATATAATGGTAATCATATCAACGTTATCCACATCTAATTCATTGTAAATGAGATAGTTTCCTGTAGTTCTGAAGTCATATGCCCGGCCAACTTCCTTATGTTTCATGAACTCATTTAGTGTGTTCCAAGGAGGTGCATTTAACATCAATCTGAACATCGGGGTGTAGATATTGTATGAAATGTCAGTAGCTCTTGCATCGATCCTGTCTTTTGGAACAGTTATATCCACATTCAATATGTCTCCGTGAAAGGACAGATAACAATTTTCATTGAAATCCAACGGATTGTTAACAATGTTGTGATCGTTCACATTCAGGTATATCGAGTAACCGTCAAGTTTCCAGTTTATTGTGTAGAGAAACGGCCTGAAAAGTTCATACGGTGTTGGCTCCCCTGTCGAAAAATCGGACATCGTATCCGCTATCAATGTAATGTGTTCTCTAAGCAGAAACGTTTCCAGTTGACTGGAGGCCACATTTATAGTCCATTTCGCTTTTTCATTCCAACCAAGTGGAAACCCTAGATTAAGATCAAAATCGAGACTTTTTGATTTGATGAAAATATCGTGATTAACGCTCGATCTGATCTCTGAGTCTCCTAAATGGATTTTCATAGTGTTTTGTGAACCATCCGCGGTAGAGCACAATGCAAAATTGAACGATGCATATGAATCTTTGGAAAATTTAAGATCCAACCAACCGAAGGGTCTATAATCTTCGTTTGTGTTCTTATAGTGCCTCAAAAATTCCGCATCTTTACTCGATTCCCTCGTTGGTATCCGCCATGTGATATCTTCGTTCACCACGATACCAAGTTTGAATAATGTGTACATTCTCCTCTCACCGGGTTGTAGCGGTTTCACAGGTTTCTGATCACGGGATATTTGAGGTGCCAACAGCGATTGAATAAAGGCCACCTGTCTCTGTGCCCAAGGCCCATAACAAAGCGACCCACCAAAGAGCTGAATCTCTAATCCAAAAGTTGGCGGTGCCCCGTTATTTCCGATATCCGGACCGTCAATAGAGGATAATGTTGGGTGTGCACCATGTGGTACAAACCCCGGGATATCAAATTCATATGTTAGAATTGCCCTGGGACATTTAATGATACTGGTAAATTTTGCATATTCATGCCCTGCCAAATCAAACTCTATATCATCTAAATCATTTTGGACATCCTCAAACATATAGTTCTTGTATAGAGAGAGACCTCTCCATTTTTGATGAAAATTCGCTGTCACCGATGGTCTGTTTTTCTTTTTTCGGGACAAACCCAACGGTTTTCTCACAAATGCGGTAGCTTTAACAAAATTATCCCATAACTTTGATAATTTCCCAGTTGTTAGCTTAAACTTCAGCAAGACCTCCTCGTTGTAGCCAATATTTTGTTTCAATGAAACTGAAACATTTTTTGCGTCCATGGTGAGCTTGGTTTTGTATATATCCAACTTTTCCTTCGGCTGACAATAATCCATCACACCTTCTGCACTATCGGCACTGACAATCAATAATGATGGCGTGAATTTGTTACCCACCACATATGATGCATGCGAAACCTTAATTTGTAGAGGGAGGTAATTCAGGAATAAGTTTTTACCAGTTTCCTCATCGTGGAAAATACGGTCGTTCGCCATTTGAGATTCATTGCTCTCGTCAAAGGAACTCTCTGTGTAAGATTTAATTTCAACCTCATCCTGTGCCTTGGATTCCTCTGAAGATGATCCGTTGCTGGATTCGGTCGAAGCGCGGTCTGTGAAGACGTGTTCGTTCAGAAACTCCTCAAACTTCGCCCTTTCTTCCTTGGAAAACATTTTAATTGTGTTGTCGTACGCCACTGTTCTATTATATAAGAAGAGTTCCACCCCTTCGCACTCCAGTAAAAGCCTACATGCCAGTTTCTCATTTCGTTGAAGCGATGCCCCATCATCATCTTCTGCGTTTAGTTCCGTTAGAAACTGAGGTATCCTAGGCCTAAATAGCCAGTACCTCCAAGATATTTGTCCTATGAGAAAGGAAATGGTATAGTCTTTGTCGATGATGGTTAGGTTCTTAAAGAATATTCTCCCACCTAGTAAACTCACTCGGAGAGATTCTATATTTACTTTCAGCCGATATCGCTTCCATAACAACCATTCTGCTATAAAGCTAATAAACCATGCTATAGCTCGCCCAACGTAAAACAGTACTGTGATTGATAATATTAGCGTCAGGATCCAGTCCACCAGGAACACCCAACTGAAATCCTTTCCCTTGTCTAAAGAGATACTATTGAATTGTGATACTGTATCAGCCATGACTGGATTATACCTTTAGTCGTTGCTGTAGCCCCTTCACGTACTGGTGAGGAAAGTTGATGAGTTGATACGTTAAAAACTAGCTACACCAAGATCACGGTACCTCCATATAGAGTAGTGATGTTCTCCACGCTATTTTTTTATTTATTTCTTGGTTCTTCATTTTTCATGGATTTTCCCCCTTTGGCTTTTGGTACCGATGTAACGAACTGAAATGATCGACAACAACTTTCGCGGTCCGTACAAAATGGAAAGAATGAATACATTAGTCGTTGAGATTATATGTAAGTTGCAATGTATATTTACATATGGTTCCCGAAAAACATAGGAGAAAGAGGAGTGCGAGGAGCGTGGAGATTGAAAGTGGGCATAATAAAGGGAATGATGAGAATATAAGCTACAATTCTGAGACTTTTCTGTATGAATAGACTCGCTAATGGGTCAAAACAATCCAGTCTCCTTCTGCTCAGCTCAAAACTCTTTCAATCACGGTACTTGTTATAAAACTCCTTGTGGAATTTCTCCCATAGGTCAATCCATTCCGTGCCTGGGGCTAGGAAAGTGGTTCTCAGGTGGTAAGTGCCTGGCACTTGACCAAACCCAGAACCTGGCACAGTACAGATACCAGTGTTTTCCAGCAGCTCTTTACAGTAGAATTCGTCTGCGGTCATCTCCATATGTTGGGCTTTTTGAACGGCCTTGAATGGCAAGTTCAATCTGGGGAATAGATACATGGCACCCTGTGGTTTCTGGCATTGGATACCTTCCAATCTATTGAAGGTTTCCCACAGTTTATTGGCGCGCTTATGAAGTTCTGAGTGAATGTGGCTACGTTCTGCTTGGTCTAATTCATAGGACTCCTCACCCTCCTGTGGTGGATGAACCATCAAATCGACCAGGGCCTGACCCGTCACGACAGGACACAAAGAAATGGAGGCTAGCTTCAAAATAACCTGGCGGATTTCGTGTGAAAACCCGGTCAACTCCATGAACCCACCTCTTTGGCCACATTCACCGGAAACACCCTTTGAAGTCGAATGCAATGAAGCCAGTTGAACTTCGTCAAACTTACCTGGATGTTCCTGTTGCAACTTCCGCAACACTTTTTTCATGGAATGGAATTTTACATCTTCGTCAAAGATATTCTCCTGGTAAACTTCATCTGCAATGACGACAATACCGTACTTAGCGGCGATTTCGAAGATCTCGGCAATGGCCTTTTCAGATAGTACTGCACCTGTTGGATTACCTGGGTTGATGACGACCAAGACAGAAGGTTTAATGTTTCTATCTATCGCGTCAAGGACTACGGAATCGATCTCCTTCGTGTTGGTCGACCAACCGGATTTCTCATCCAAGTAGTATGGCAAGGTGTGCGAGTTATTCAGAGCCAAGGTTGCAGTGTACAATGGGTACTGAGGGATAGGAATCAAGACCCCAGTCTTTTCACCTTTGCAAAAGATGGAAAGTAAATACGATACAGCTGCAGAGGCTCCTGCAGTCAAAAATATATCCTCTGGATAAGCTGGTTCATTGTTGTCCCTGCGGGTAATAAAGTCGGCGACAGTTTTCCTGATCCCCATCACACCTTGAGAAGTAGAGTATGCACCAACAGACCCACCAATGTCCTCCAGTAACTTTTCAGCTCTCCTCACTGCGTCTGCTTTGTACAGGCTGGTGGCAGCAGCTGGGTTTTCCTTCAAAGAATTCAATAGTTCTGGGAACTGAAGAAGCGACAAGACTTGTCTGTAAAAACTTAACGGTTTCTGATTTAGTTGCTGAGGGTTCCCGATGTTGGCGTTGATAATCTTATCGAAGGGTAAAGACCGTGGGTCCTCTTGTAACTGGTGTTGCAACTGTTCAGCTCTCATGGGGATGGATCCCCTGACAGCGTATTTAGCCTTAAGGACATTTTCGTTCAAGTCTGCAATTTTCACTTGCGCAGCAGGAGTGAATTTGTAGTGCGACTTGCTATGGAGTTGATCCTTAGCAGGTTTCCTCTGTCTCTTGACGGCGTGTGGCATTTTGATATTTTCCGAGGCGGAAAACTTTCTCGAAATAATCAAACTTGGTTTTGGCCCAATATCAAAGTGCTGATACGGTTGTATTATCAAATCATTTGGTTGCTGTCTTAGAATAACAGATGGTGCCATTTTTTGAGAAGTAGTCAAAAAGAATCTTTTTGTTGTTGAGTTTAGGGAACCGCCTCCTCTGTAAACAACAGACATTTTAGTAGAGTATGGACGAGCAGCGAGCATATTTATATAAGAAATTTCTCTTCCAAAGTGTTATTGTTGATATCTTTTTTTGCGGGAATACGAACTATTAATGACGTATTTTGAGAAAAGAGAAAGCAAAAAAATACTTGTGACGTTCCCAATATCAATGACGACAACAGACTCCCCGTCGAGAATAATACTTCTGCTTGTGGACCGGGAAAGATATAAACTTGCTTCAGAAGAACCTAAAACGGGAACTGGTCACGCAGAAGATACGAGAGAGGAAATTGTATTATTTATGGGGTGGAAGAAAAAAAGTAGCGTTAAATATCAGTCACTTGGTGGCGTGGCTCGTATTTTCTTCCGGGAAAGAGGGTAACAGCAAACAATAAGGGCACTTGAATAATGTAGGGTTTTCCTCCAAATGGTGTGTCGTGTGTGTTTGGGAGAGCACTTGTAGTGAGAGATGATGTATCTATTACACTATTGGGTGATAACAGACGGGGAACCCTTTAAAAGATAGGTTCTCTATTGAAAGTGAGGGGGATCGGCAATCAGTTGCGCCTAAGTCCGGGCGTTATAGTAGTAATGGTGGCCAAAGTGTAGCACGAAGATAAAGCGTAGAGAAGGCTGTGGTCAAACACGGTAACGCTATGTATGTCTTACCTTCTTTTCCTTTCTTTTCTCGTTCTCTTAAACTGTCTTACCTTCGATAGAGGGGTACGTTAACGAGTTTTTTGGAATGACGTAGAGGGATACCCTTCTCTATAGAAGCGAAGTAGGTACCTGTGGGAAAGGAAAATAAACGGTAGACGTAAATGTACCCCTCTTTGGAATGATCGGGTATAGCGTAAAGCCAAGAGAAAATTTATGTTGATCGAAAGAAACAAGATTAATTAGTATTCCGGAAGTTACAATGTTCCTGCAGAGGAAGACAAGAAAAAAAACCGTTAGTATTTATACGTATACGTCGACGTCGATGTGCTATGTACTCATCTGCTTATTGTACTCATCATGAGAATAATGAGATGCCCGAATGTTCTGCAGATCGGATATCATCTAGCGACTGTGACAGCGTAATCGGGTTAGTGCTCTTGCATAATTTGTGCGATATGCTGTCTCAGTTATCTTCCCATGGGAGGGGAGACCCGAAACCGTGGCGCACATTAAATAGCGCCGCGGCTCTTTCTTCAAGGCGAAAAAATCGATAAAAATAAAAAAAATAAAACACACCGTCCTCTTTGAACGGTTGTGTCCCAATCAGGAAACTCGATGCGTGGCTGTCTTTCTCGTCTTGTATTAGTAGCGTGGCAGGATCACAGTACATTGGAGTGTGCCACTATCTTTAATGAAGGATAGCGTCTATTCTAACGATAAGCTCAATAGTACAAGGCTTTGCAATTTGTTCCCTTGATACGTGGATTCGCTGTTCATAAGATTAGCTTAGTTAAGCGATTCCCTCGGTCAATATCCTGGTACCGTAACAGAACCACCCAACGAGCAGTGTTTACCTATTGCTGCTGTATACAGAGTGCCCTTGAGCTAACTACATATCAGACGCAAGCTGAACCAGGGAGTGTTGGCTGGTAACTTTTTATACTGTGTATGAAGAAGTTGTAAAGTCTTAGACCGGCTCGTGAGTACGACTATTCCATTGAGTTAGTGAATTCTTTTGGATATTGCTACTACTAGTTCAATGTAATAGTCAGGGCAGGGAGAAATTGTATCCAATTGCTTGAACTTGTAAATCTGGCAATGCTACGTCATAGTTCAACTCGTTACTGCATTGCGTTAAGTGTCAAAATCGGGAAAAATACCATAATGGATGAAATTTGACAAAAAAAAAAAATTGGTGTTCGTCTTAAACACAGTAACGATTCATAAAGGACCGATCAAATAAGTATTAACTACCAAAAAATATATACACACAGTGTAGTACAGAACCAGGCAATAAACCATGGCCAAGTTGAATCCGTACGACATTCTTGGCGTCGACAGAGATTCAACAGACGATGAGATCCGGAAGGCGTATCGGAAATTAGCGTTGAAATTCCACCCGGACAAAGTCATCGATCCTGAAGAAAAGGCCTCGAATGAGATGAAATTTAAAGAGATTACTACTGCATATGAGATTTTATCTAACGGAGAATACGTAGAGGAAATGGAGGAGGAATATGAAGGTCAAGGGTACGGGTTCAATTTTGGTGATGATTTTATGAATTTTTTCAATGAGGGACGAAACGCCCACCCGATGGGGGGTCACCCTCAGCGTGAAGATGAGTCGACTAATGAGGCAACACAAATTGAAATTGAGGTAACTTTGAAAGATCTTTACAATGGGAAGAACGTGAAATTTCAATTGACGCGGAACGTGATTTGTACCTTGTGTGACGGGAATTGCTGGAGGAGGAGGAAAAACGGAGATTTGTACAGTCCACCGGTGCTTTCGTGTACCAAATGTAAAGGGGCAGGTTATGTGGAGAGACTTGTGGGGGACTCCCCATTTTTCCAATACGTCCAAAGGATTTCGTGTCGGAAGTGTTTCGGTAAAGGTGAGTACACAGCAAAACCCACTAGTGACAAGAATAAATGTAAACTCTGCCATGGGGAAGGGCTGATTAAGGAAAAACAACAACTTTTGGTAACTATCCCTCGCGGTAGCGAAAATAGCAATACGATAATTTTCAAGGAGAAAGGTGACGAGGACTTAAGGACGAGACGTGCCGGTGATATTGTTTTCCGTCTTAAACTTCACGATGAACCAAATGGTGGAGACCCCGATATCTTGGTAACAAAGGAAGGTACCGATTTACACATGAACATCGAGATCCCACTCATAGAGGCTATCTCTGGTACCCAGGGGAGATTTCTAACGAAAACGTTCGACGACAGAGTGTTGAAGCTGACGATGCCGCAGGGGAAAGTTCTTAGACCTGGAGATACGATTGTGATTAAGGGCGAAGGGTGGCCAAAGACGCCCAACGGCACTGAGTTTGGCGATATGTTCGTACACGTAAACGTCGAGTTCCCACCCGATAATTGGATTAGTGAAAGAAACGACATAACGACATTGACAAATGTTTTACCGGCGGGGAAATCCGACGACGGGCACGCACAAACAGGCGATGCCAATAATGCCGAGTTCGTCAAGGACTACGAGATCTTGAAGGCAACTGATGAGGGCACTCGTTCCTCAAACACGAAGACCGCATCTCGGCCACCGGCTCAGGGATTGTACAAGTGCAGTATCCAGTGACCGCCGTTAAAAGAGTAGCCCAGTTCATTTCCAGCACTGTGTTACGCCTTGATGAGCAAGATAAGCATATAGTAATACATTTCTAGCATACATGTAAATACAAAACGTAACCGAATAGACATGAGAAGAGTCTCATCACCGACTACTTTAGCTCTCTCTTCTTCCTTGCGAGCTCCCATGAACAATATGGGAGAAGTGAAAAAAAATCGGAAATATTGAAGGCATAAGGTCCCACGAATTCACACCGAGGAGCGCGAGTAAAACAATATACGAGACCCCAAAACAGACATATACATCTATGCTTTAGTAGGCATGAACACTGTTCGTACTGGTCTCTTGCGAGAGCTGCGGTCGCTACCCTTACACAGCCTCACACTGGCACGTTTGTCACGGCATGTCGCTGCTACCAAGAGCATCCCGCGGTTAAAACACGTAGCGGAGACGTTACAGAACTTCCATGATGTTCCATCGACGAAGAAACACACACAGTACAAGATCCTTACCACGTTGCTGTTGCAACTGTACTGCCAATGGGACAATTCTTTCAGCCGCTTGTCGCATCTGCCACCACACTTAGCACCGTTCGAGCAAGATTTCCCTGGACTGGTGCGGATATGGCCAAGGGAGAGTCACTTGTCATTGAAGCAGTCCACAAAGGGCCACGCGACGCTCAAACACGCCTGGGTGACCAATAACAAGCACGCCCTGCAAATGTCTTTCGACGCTGCAGCAGCTAATCCCACAAGCGGGAACATAGAACTGCGGGGCAGCCTGAGACAAATACTCTCGCACTATCAGCTGCTCTACAACAACATGAGAATGTTTGGCAAGATCAAACTGCAAGTGCCCGTGGCAGAAATCCCACTGAATGTCTTCGGCGAGGAGATCCCCGCCTGCCGGACGGCCAATCTGCTACAGAGGAAAGTGGGCTACGTTAAGCGCGTGCTCATCGAAGAGTTACCGGCCCTGTACAACACGGAATGCATCGCCGAGCTCACAGCTATAATTGCGGGGGACGGTCCCGCGGCACGGTCCGGGAACTACTCCCCACGGCAGCTGCGACGGCTGTACCGCAGAGCCTTTGCCGGGTGTTACACGCTGGCCAGCACCGCCCAGGAGGGTCAGAACGGCGGCGTCCACAGTTTTGCGCTCCGGATGCTCTGCCCCACGTGAACACCTTTTCTACACAGTTTTCCGTTTCGAGACTGATATTATTTTTTCTGCTGTTTCCAGCCTTCTCTCCTTTTGAGCCCTCGCTGTTTTTCAGAGCATCTCTGTCGCCGGAGTGTGGCTTCTCGTGCGTCACAAATAGCACACCGGGCCAACTGTGGTTCTCGTTTGCGCTGACAGATCCCGAAGCAGATTTATGGCTTGGATGTTGGGAAAGGGAAGGGAAAGGTGGCTCGATGCTTTCTGGTTAATGCACCTGCAGGTGGTATATCTCTCCCCTGACCTTTTCCTTTTTATTTAAGCAAGTGGGTTTCCTTGGTGAGAAGATTGCTGATTGTTCTATTGCTTTTGGTTTTTTGCTTTCTGCAATTGCCATAGAAACTCAATCCAATTCTCGCTGCCATGACAGAAAGAAGACACTCTTTCCGTCAAGAGGACTCTGACAACAGTTTCCCCAACGAGTATGGTGCCGAATACAACAACGCCAACGAGGTCAGTTCGACGCCTGACCTAGACAACCTGGAGCTCGAATACGACCAGTATAAAGCTGACGAGTTGCATCCGCAAAGAACTATCTTGAGCAACCAAGCTGACACGGACCGCGAAAAAATTGCCAACGTGTTTGTCGAGGAGCAAAGCGTTAGAGACTCAAATATTCCTTCAGCTTCCATTGAGGAGTTACAATATTTTGCACACGAAAGCGACGGTGCCAAGGTAATACCCTCTTACGTGGAGGGGAATGTCACCGAGCTGGAATTCTTTAACCATAGTCTACGCAGTAAATTCACACTGAATGCAGCCAAGAACTACATCCTTTCCATCTTCCCGATCATCCACTGGCTGCCCCACTACAACGTCTACTGGTTTATTCAGGATCTGATCGCAGGTATCACGGTCGGGTGTGTTCTCGTGCCGCAATCCATGTCGTACGCTCAGATCGCGACTTTACCCCCACAGTACGGGTTGTACTCGTCCTTTATTGGGGCGTTCATATATTCGCTATTTGCTACATCCAAGGATGTTTGTATTGGTCCCGTCGCCGTAATGTCTCTAGAGACAGCCAAAATTATCGCCAGAGTCATGAAAAGGTTCCCCAACGACCCAGACGTGCAAGGCCCCATCATCGCAACAACAACGGCACTGCTGTGTGGTGGTATCGCTGCGGGTGTTGGGTTTCTAAGACTCGGGTTCCTTGTCGAGTTGATCTCTTTGAATGCTGTCGCAGGGTTCATGACTGGCTCCGCTTTGAACATTATCTCTGGACAGGTTCCAGCTTTGATGGGATACGGTAAGTTGGTCAACACAAGGACAGCGACTTACAAAGTTATTGTCAACACATTGAAACATTTACCAGACACAAAACTGGACGCCGTTTTCGGACTGATCCCACTGTTCATTTTGTACTTCTGGAGGTGGTGGTGTAACGGTTACGGACCAAAACTGACAGACAGATACTATCCAAAGGGCTCGAGGGGCAATTTCCTTTGGAAGAAATTTTACTTCTACGCGCAAGCGTCTAGAAGCGGAATAATTATTATTGTATTCACTGCCATCTCTTGGTCCATCACGAGACATGTACCTTCGAAGGAAAGAAGAATCAGCATTTTGGGCACTGTCCCCAAAGGTTTGAAAGACGTCGGTGCTATTAAAGTACCACCTGAATTGCCTGCCAAGATCGCTCCTGAGCTACCCGCGGCTGTCATTGTCCTGCTATTGGAGCACATTGCAATTTCAAAATCGTTTGGGAGAATCAACGATTATAAAGTTGTTCCAGATCAGGAGTTGATCGCCATTGGTGTCACCAATTTGATCGGTACCTTTTTCCATGCGTACCCTACTACAGGGTCATTTTCCAGATCTGCCTTGAAGGCAAAGTGTAATGTGAAGACTCCGCTTTCTGGTCTTTTCACAGGCTCGTGTGTTCTTCTGGCGTTATACTGTTTAACAGGCGCCTTTTTTTACATTCCTAAGGCAACACTATCTGCTGTCATCATCCATTCGGTTTCTGACTTGGTGGCATCGTACCACACGACGTGGAACTTCTACAAGATGAACCCATTGGACTTTGTCTGCTTTTTGACCACTATCATCATTACAGTGTTCTCCTCCATTGAAAACGGTATCTACTTCGCCATATGCTGGTCATGTGCGCTACTGCTTTTTAAAGTGGCCTTCCCTGCTGGTAAGTTTCTAGGTCGTGTTGAAATCGCCGAGGTAGTTGATGGTGAGATCATTAACGACAACTCCGTGGTGATGACCACCGATGACTGTGTGAGTGAGTTTGGCGGTAATAAGGAGTTTAGTAAGGACAAGCTGAATGGGAAGTCTGATTTCATCGTGAAGGACAAACTGGACTCTACGGCGTCGTCGTCCTCAATTGCTGAGAACAAACTGAAATACTACACCAAGTGGGTGCCCTTCGACCACGCTTATACGAGGGAATTGAACCCAGATGTCACAATCCAACCGCCGCCACCGGGGGTCATCGTCTACAGAATGTCGGACAGTTACACGTACATTAATGCGTCAAATCACTATGATATAATTATTGATGAGATCAAGAGAGTGACAAGGAGAGGACAGCTGTTACAACACCGTAAGAAATCAGACAGACCTTGGAACGACCCTGGTGAATGGAAACCTCCCAAGTTTTTGTCGAACGTGTTGCACTGGAGAAAAAATAAGAAAAAGAACCAGACAGCGGACGTTGAGAGTCTGGAGACGGGTATTGTGAGGGACGAAAGACCCGTGCTGAAGGTACTATGTCTGGACTTCTCTCAAGTGGCACAGGTGGATTCGACATCTCTACAGTCTTTGGTTGATTTGAGGAAAGCAGTCAATGCGTACGCGGATAGACAGGTGGAGTTCCATTTCGCCGGTATTATATCGCCTTGGATCAAAAGAGGGTTAGTCAAGATTGGGTTCGGCACTGTCAACGAGGAATTTAGCGACGAATCGATCATTGCTGGTCATTCTAGTTACCATCTGGTGAAGAATACCATTGGAGATATTGAGAATGGGTACCAGGTCAAGACGGCTACTGGTACCAACTTACCGTTCTTCCACATCGATATTCCAGACTTCAAGAAATGGGATATCTGATTCCCTGGAGCTATACAATATCAACACTTGATAAAATTGGGGCTGTGTTAGAACTTGCCAAAACAAAAGACGTTGCTACACATGCATATCCATACCTTATAAATAAACAATTATACGTATAGACTTTCCTTAGATGAAACTCGGTCTCGTCAACATGGAAAGATGAGAAAATATTCCTGTTATAGTTTCTTATTGCTTTCGTAATAAGCATCATTATCGTTATTCAGGGTCAAGCCAGTGTATAGAAGAAGAAGAGGAGAATAGTAAAATAAAAAAAGGTGCTCATATTGGTGTGAGTGGGACTGCGCCTCACACGATGTAGATGAATATGAAGAGCGCGCTGACACATAGGATGATGGCGAAGATGAGCAGCGTAGCGTTCTTCATTCTTTGCCACCACATCCTGTCCTTTATCCTGGTAGCCTTTCTCTTGAAGCTGTGGCTTGTTGTGTTGAGTTGCTGCGTCTTGTCTACAAGCAGGGACACTCTCTCCTGTCTCTCGAGGAACTTGTCGATGTTGTCGTTCATGATCTGGATAACGTCTTGGATTTCGTCGTCCGTGCTTTGCAAGGGGTCCCCCTCCGACGGATGCAGCATGTGCTCGTTCCTGTAATTGAGCAGCTCTTCGTGGAACTTGTCGAGGATCTCCCCAATGTGCACTCTTAACTCCATGTTCGACTCTATCTCGTCAAAGGGCAACTGTTTCAGCTGGCTGAGCACCCTGATGGGGAGAATCTTTGGGATATCCGTCTTCGTAAAGCAGACAATGAGAACCCCCTCTGGAGCCGTGGTGTAGTAGGAGTCAAACCCATCTAGCAAGTTCATAGACACTTTCGTCACTTTGTTCCCGTGGACGTTGACGACTTTCGGAACGATCATCTCTCGTATCAGCTTGCTAAACGGAAGCTGGGAATCGCTCGTTGAACCAGCACCAGCTCCAGCACCATCAGTGGACCCACCAATAGCCCCGTAGGACGCCGTGTCCTTCCCGGCGACCGCATCCTGGAAGTAACTCGAACAGACCTCACCATCCTTCAGCACCTCCACATAACTAACATTGAACCGCTTCATCGTAACCGCACGTATCCTATACAGCTACTGCCCCCCGTCGCACCTGATCTTGCGCAGGACCACAAGAGCTCCGGGGGGGGGGGGGCTTTAAACGGTACAACATCAAACAAATCCCTATATTAAACCCGTTGTCGCAAAATTCACTCGTAAATCGCTGGGTCACTGGACACGAACCGGGCGTCGCAAAAGCCCTTCACGAGGTACTGGACGGTCCTGTCGTGGTCCTTCCCCAATTGTAGTGTCCCACACGGGTCGAGCAGTGACTGTGGTACTCCATGGGAGTTTCCCTGGTCAATTGCGGGCTTTTGCCGCACGAATTGCAGGTTGCAAGGACACGCGGTGCCGTAGACGTCCGATCGCAGCTGACCCTGCGCGAACTGACCCCACAGTTTATGTGCAGTAACGATCCCAAGTCGTCGGTCCCCCGCAATGTCGTTTTCGTAGAGCTGCGGACTCTGTGCTGTTGTATCGTGCCCCAGTAAGAAGATATTGTCTTCTTCGTCATCGTCGAATGGCACCTCCGGCAGCAGGTGTTTCCGTCTCGCACTGTTCTCCAGAGCAAACAGTTTGAGGAAGTTCGGTGCTGCTGATCTTTGTCGTGTTCTTGTCGCGGTCAGTTCTTGCCATTTGTGATCTGGTGGGGCCTCGTCCTGTTTGCGATGCAGAGAAGGGGACCTCTGGTCACACTGTTTGGATTTCCGATGGAGCGTATAGATGGGCTTCCCTGGGACAAGATCCCTTGCAGTGTCCCACACATGGTCTGTCAAGTCCAGCTCGCCCAGGTTCAACGTTTTTACCCTCACCTGATCCTGGGGACAGCTCATCGGGAAACTCGCAGCGGTGGGGTTCACAACGGTGGGATCCGACACAGCATCGTTCTGTAGTGGGTGTGACACTGCACGTACACTCTCCACAGTGTGCACGTCAACATGCCTCGCGGTGCCAGCACTACGCTGCTTCTTCGGTGCCTTCCCCGGCACGGGACAGCGGCACTTCACCCTATCTAGCGAAACACTCAACAACCCCCACGAACCAGCAACGGATTGTACAGCACGATCATGGCAGTGTGGCAACAGCGTAGCAGCAGGATCAACGAGTGGTGTTCGATGAGCATCTCCCCCACGAGAGGGCATCACAACGTCTTTACAGGTACAATTTTCAATCGATTAACAAATGCGGGGACGCATTACGTAGTGGTCGATGCACTTACTTAGTTACTTAGATTACTGGTCCGTACCGTTGGTCTCGTGTGCCGTGCTGGTGGTCCAGGGCACCTACGTGCCCTGGACCGGTTCGTCTGCGGGGGTGGTCTGCAGCTGAATGGTTCCGGGCGCGCTGAACGGCTGTGCGGGCTGAGCGGGCGATGCGGAGAACGATGAACCATAGCTGCTGCCACTGCTGTTTTGTGGCGGTTCCGTGTCAATATTCAGAATAGCTGCAGTTGCAGTCTCGGCGAGCTTCTTTTTCTTGCGCCGCTCTCTGTCGTCGTAACCTTTCCTCTGCTTGAGCCTTAGTGCTTCGAGTTCCGGCACGAACTTCCAACGCAGTTCCGTTTCCAGCTTGTTCACACAAGACGAACAGATGAAGGGCACGATGGTGGAGGATGACAATGTTGTGAGTTGTTCTCTCCGGTCCGTCGGCCTTTTATGTTGCGCGTGGTCCACTGACTTGTCTTCGTGATCCTCGTTCCTCTCGGGCACTGGTTCCTCCTCCTTCACTGCTTCGGCAGAGCGAATACGCGTGGACCGTCTGCTCCCGAGTGGCGGGGGTGCAGTTCGTTCGAGGGACGCTCCTCCAGGGGCACTGTCGCCGTCCGGTCCCAAAGAAACAACTGCGAAATTCTTGATCGTTAGATGCTTGTATTCCTTCTTGGTGTTCACCTGCGCTTGCATCTGCGACAGCAGTTCTATCAGCTGTGGTGGTTGGCAGGCCCAGTGCTGCCAGGTGTGGCAGACCTCACAGCAGACCATCGGTTTCCTGAGCACCCGGTCCGCCGCGAAGTCGGTCTCTGAAGTCGGGGAAATGTCTTGCTCCGTGCACATGCAGCGGAAGATCCACTGCTGCGAGTCCGGAGTGTTCTCCTCTGCCTCAGGGATCTCGATTCCCAGTATTTTAGCCTGCGCGATGTCCGCCTGCGAGATGCATAGGCCCGATGGAATCTCCTGCGGTTCTGGAACCAGTTCGGGTCTCTCCGTTGCAAACCCGTTGGGGACGATCCGTTCCGTAAAATGTTGCCCCCGTTGCAAGATCATAGTGTCCAATGGCGTGATGGTTTGTCCCTGTTCTATGTATTTGGGTAGGTGTCTGTTGTTGGGTCTCTGCAACTTGAAGTCCGTGTCGAATTTGGTCCACACGAGCGACCACATGACGTCCCTGAGTTTCTTGTTGCACTTGACCATGATCCTGTGTCTATTCTTGAGGAACGCGTGTCTGTGGTCGACCTTCTCGTAAAGCGCGTCCGTTTTCTCCTTCTTCTGGCTCACTTCTTCCCTAGCGACGAGTCTCGAAGACCGTTTCCTCCGGTTGACAAGCTCCTCCATGGACTTATCTCTTGCGAGCTGTGCATGTAACCGCACTGCATAGAGCCGGTGCGCAAGCTTGGACTCTATGTACTCGTGCAGTTCTCCGATCTCGGATTGCTCGACATACTGGAGGAAGGATCTCCAGTCGTACGCCTTGACCGTGTACTGCACGGATACACCTTGCATGAATACATCAACCTTCGAGGCCGTGTCTAAATTGCGCAGTTCGACCCCATTGGGGGTTTCGCTTCTGAGCGTGCAGTCCCTCAGTTTCAGCGGGACAAGGTATGCGGGCGGGTCAGGGATCTGCACCGTCTTCTCCAGAACACCGCCGTGTGTTGGAAGCACGATGACCGTAGTGGCGTCGTCCTTGACGTACTCGATCTGCTGGAACATATCGAGATGCGCCGTGAGGTAGTTCTTGAACACCATGCTTCTCATCTCGATGATCCGCGTGATACGGTATAACACTTCGAATTGATCGTTGAGGGGCAGTTCCATGAAGGGACCTCTGTACCCTGATCCGGGGAAGTAGTGTTCCAACTGTTCTGGCACGAGTTCATCCCATTGAGCAAAATCGAAGTGCTGTTTCCCGTGAGCCAATTGCGCGAGTATCTTCGCCCTGAGTTGTTCATAGTAGCCAGTAGCAGCCCCCTCACCTACACCAAACAAGTCTTGCCACAACAGGGACTCGTCGAACTTGAACCCGCGCCACAGCAGTTTCACACCGTGTAGCACACCAGTGATGTAAGACTCACACACATTGTTCAGCCACGCGACAAAAAACTGGTAACCCTTCGAGCTGATCAAAGCAACAGCAGCACTTTCCCCGGGCAATTGACCCTCCACACCGACACGCAGTTTCCTCACCTGCTGCAGCACCTCGGGGGAAACGTACTGCTCCCAGGACTCCACGTTCTCGTGCACAAAATCCTCGCTCAAATCGGGCAAAACCTCGGGCAAACTTTCTTCCGCATATTGCACCCTTGCTGCTCCCCTCGTACGTCTCCCGCTCATCTGACACAGTCCTCACACAGCAGCAGAACACTCTCCACCAACCACCCCAAACCATCGAAGTCTTCACCATCCGCTGCTGCTCATCTTCGAAGTTTTGAACAAAAAACTGTCACCCGGACACCGCAAAATATCGCAGTGGAAGCCGTTGAAGCGACGGGGGGGAACTCGCAGACGCCGAGGACCTTGATGTGGGGCTGTGTTCTGGTCCAGGAGGGCACCCAGCAGCAACGGTATAAGTGGGAACGAGCGGTGGTTTGGCCCCTGAAGAAGAAGTAAACGCACACGCCGGATTCTCCCCGTTTTGGAAGGGAATATATTAGCGGTACAATGCCGGAGACGCAGGATTACTACGTGAACACGCAGTTCACGATGGGCCGTACGGGGATGCCCACGCCCGTGGCGACGCCAGACGCCGGCAGAGATGCGGGTGCGGTTGGGGCCAGTGCTGGGGCGGGTGTCCCGCCCCCGCTGAGCCCTGTGGCGCCAGCGACGTCGCGAATGATGATGGGCAAGAAGGCCCCTGGGCAAGATGCCCTCCAGAAACCGTTTGCCGGTGGTGCCACGTCGCCTGCAACAGGATCTCCGATGAAGAGTCCCTCACAAGGGTCGCACAGCGACCCTAAACAGTTTCATAGGAGGGCGCTGGGCGATTGGGATTTCCTCGAGACTGTCGGGGCCGGGTCGATGGGGAAAGTGAAACTTGCGAAGCACCACCACACAAACGAGATATGCGCGATCAAGATTGTGAACAGGGCGACGAAGGCGTTCCTGCACAAGGAGCAAAACCTGCCGCCGCCCAAGAGCGAGCAAGAGATCCTGCAGAGGCAGAAACGGCTCGAAAAGGAGATCTCTCGGGACAAACGTACAATCAGAGAGGCATCATTGGGCCAGATCCTGTACCATCCGCACATATGCAGACTGTTCGAAATGTGCACCATGTCGAACCACTTCTACATGCTCTTCGAGTACGTCTCTGGGGGGCAACTCCTCGACTACATCATCCAGCACGGATCGCTCAGGGAACATCACGCTAGGAAGTTTGCAAGGGGGATAGGGTCCGCTTTGCAGTACCTCCACGCGAACAACATTGTCCACAGAGACCTCAAGATTGAAAACATTATGATATCAACCTCTGGTGAGATTAAAATCATAGACTTCGGACTATCGAACGTATACGACCCAAGGAAACAATTACACACATTTTGCGGGTCGCTCTATTTTGCAGCTCCGGAATTGCTAAAGGCAAGGCCGTATTTGGGGCCAGAAGTAGACGTGTGGTCCTTTGGTGTCGTGTTGTACGTCCTCGTGTGCGGGAAAGTACCCTTCGACGACGAGGTCTCCAGTGTCCTTCACGAAAAGATCAAACAGGGGAATGTAGAGTACCCTAACCACCTATCCATAGAGGTCCTCTCTTTGCTCTCCAAGATGCTTGTCGTCGACCCAGAGAGAAGAGCATCTTTGAAACAGGTCATAGAACACCCCTGGATGAACCGCGGGTACGACTACATAACTCCATCGTACCTCCCAAAGAGAATTCCGCTTACACCAGATATGCTCGATCAGGCGGTCATCAAGGAGATGTTCCGCCTTGAATTCATAGACAACATCGAAGACACGCGCGGTATTCTTACCAGAATCATCACGGAAGAAAGCTACGTGGAACTGAGCAGACAATATTGGGAAAATGTGGCTAACATGAAGAGAAGTAACCCAACGGGCGTATTTTCAAGCTTCGACGACCCAACAAGGGCGTACAGCCCACTGTTGTCGATATATTACCTCATTTCGGAAATGCTAGCTAGGAAACTAGCCAAATTGCAAAGGAGACAGCAGGCACAGGCACAGGCGATGCAACAGGAAAGTAGGTCGCAGGACTCGACGCAACAGCCATCGGAGAGAAAGAGTCTACAACAAGCAGTACAGGTTCAACCGGGTGAACTTGCTCCAGAGACATCACCAATCGCTGAGAAACAAGCAGCCCCACAACACCAGCAACAACCGATGCCGTTCAAATTTGTCAAGGGACTACAGACTCCAACTTCAGATAAGAGACCGTCTAATGATACTCTTATGGCCACTGGTAACCTTCAAACTACAACTGAAAACACAACTGCAACGCCGTCCAGCCACACGACTCCGGTGCCGTTCTTAAAATCGCCAGTCAGACAGGGCAACTACGGAGGTCCTGAAAGACCTCTACAAGTAATGGTCCCACCAAAACTATCCATACCAGAACAAGCACATACTTCGCCGACAAGCAGAAAGTCATCCGAAACACACCAAACTTTCGACAACGTTCTCTCACCTGTACCAACTGACATTTCCACTCAACACCAATTACAACAGGCAATGTCTCCAAGGGAGTCACAGGACAGTGCTGCAAGCAAAGCGTTTGGTGGAATCTTCAGAAAACTGTCGCAGAAACATAACTCTCCGCCAATCTCAAGCACCAACAGTTACCAAAAAACGGCACCTCAAATCGCAGAACAGCACACAGTGGGCACTCCAAACTTATTAATACATAACCGTGGGGCGATCGGCACAAAATCACACGCACGCACAGTCTCAGAATACGTGCCAGCTTCGACAAGGATGGGGTCCTACGGCTCGCCTGTAGAGCCAAGCCCTACAATCATGCCGCCCATGAGATCTGCGTCGCAGAAACAGGCCAAGAAAACGGATCTCCCAGCACTGCCCTCAAACGCGGAGGCTCTGCTCCAGCAGCAAAGAGAGAGAGAAATCGAAAGAGGCGTTGGCAACCTGGATATGAATGAAACTACAAATGCTACTAAGGCTACGGATCAACAGGACGAGGGTTTAGACATCGGCGACACCTCCATGGAGGAGAACGGGCCATTGCCACCTCTGAATGTCATCAAGGGTCGGAAGTTCCACCCTAGTGCCAGGGCAAAATCGGTTGGTCATGCTCGTAGGGAGTCTTTGAAATTCATGCGCCCACCGGTGCCTACAGCTACATCAAATAACTATCAAGAAGTCAATGACTGGGGGTTTCTGGAAAACAGCGACGATAACAAATCGGACAATACCGGTGGGTTGAGCGCAGGGAACACCAACACTTCGGGGAATGTTGTGCAAACAACTACTTCCAACGGCAGTCTTGTACGTACCAATTCAGCAGCGTTGCATAATGCCATGGCTGCTATTCCTGAGTTGACGGACGAGCAAATTCTGGATGAGGCTTCGAAGGCTCCAGCAGGGGAAATGCTCTCGATTGATTACCCACGTTCTTTGTTTTTGAAGGGGTTTTTCTCAGTACAAACAACCTCTTCGAAGCCTTTGCCCATTGTTAGGTACAAAATTATTACTACTTTGAGAAGAATGCATATCGAGTTCAAAGAGGTGAAAGGTGGGTTTATTTGCGTGCAGCGGCAGCCTAATATCAATCTATCAAATGTTGAATCCATAAGCGAAAATAATAGTAACAGAACCTCGTCGTCGCAATATTTGAAGGCAGATAACCAAAGGAGGAATCTGTCTCGCCATAGCTCCATTAGGAGACAACAGTCATTGAAGCAAGGATATCCAGGCATTCCAAACACGCCCCACTCTTTTGCACATCACGAGAGAAATATATCTTTACTAGCTTCCCCGCTGAATGAGAACGCACATAGTAGCGGGTTGCAAGATTTGTCTACTGCGTCTATCGAGGAGTTTACTAGCCCTGATGATATTCTGACGACCTCGAAAGCACAAGAGATGAACGAAATTGATACAAACACTGAGACAGGAGATGCGTCCCGGGAAAAGACGCCAATCAAGTTCGAAATACATATCGTCAAAGTCAGAATCGTTGGATTGGCAGGTGTTCATTTCAAGAAAGTGTCAGGGAATACGTGGCTCTACAAAGAGCTAGCCTCGCACATATTGAAAGAACTGAACCTGTGATAGCCTCTTGATTTTTAATATGGATGACAAGCAGTGCAGAACGGGTGTCATGTTGATCATCTATTACAGCATTCTTTGAACACACACAACTGTATACTGTTTGTAAATTTGATGTGTACGTAGTCATTTGTTTCGTTAGACTCTTTGGAAAGTAATATTCCTTCAAGCTTTACATTGTTTTGATTCTTTTGATACAAGCTGTTTTAAATATAACTTTATACAATTTCACGTAGGCGCATATGACCTGACTCTAGAGAAAGTGAAAGGTTTTTCGTTGGAGATTGAGCAATCTGAAATAGCACCTTCACTGTCTTCAACAGTAGAGCATATCCATTTCAACCTCTGGTGCGGTTTGTTACCGTGCTTCGACACAGCTAGAGTTTCATTGAAAACATATTTCTGAGTGGTTCTTGTGACAGTTAATCGTCCAAAATTATCATCGAAACCGAGACTCCAATGACAGATATCGCTATCCCTAGGTTTTGAATCTCTAGAAAACTTTTTTACCACGTGTACTGGTTCATCCGTGGTTAAGAGTCTCAGTACGTCTCCATTAGGGTAGAATCGGAAGTATCTGTAATATGTTATCATATGCACGGGTCTTACCAAGGAGGAAGAGCCCTCTGCAAGTGTACCGTATCTCAAATAGTTTACCACGCTGATGTAAACGCCTTCGAACTTGATATACGGTCTATCCCTAAGCATCGAAATATAGTCTGTGTCCCAGAGTTCTCTTTCCAAGGTTTCGAGGTTACTGATCCCATTCAGAGCCATTGCTCGTTCATCGTATCGCTGTTTCGGGTATATGTATCCCTTGAAGATCTCGTAAGGGAACGAATTGTGAAAACACAGTTTATTGAATGTGGAACACGATAGGGAAAGGTTTACCCACGATTCACCTGATGCGAGAATAACAAATTTGATGATTCGCAATAGTATATCATTGGGCAGCATTTCCAATATCCAACAAGGTAAAATCTCTCTGGGCTCGTTGGCAGTGGTGTCCTCGTCTGTATCTGCAACGCCCAAATATGTCTCATCTAATTCGGCATCGTTCAGATTCATCGCTTCAACCCTTTTTAAAAGTTCCCATTCGTCATGCAACTTCTTCCTATATATCTTTTCGACATCGTCCCGTAGTTTAATGGCCTTGCGGTAATAAATGATGGCATCCGACATGGACCCGTCCTTCTCCTTTAATACTCCCTTTTCCCATGCAGAAAGGGCTTCGTTTACGCTGGAATCTGCAGCTGTATATAATTCAACATTAGCCATTATTCATTACATTCAGTGTATCGCCGTCAGCACTTCTCCATGAGGTACCCTGTTGTCCAAAGATGATTAACGAACGGAACTGTATTTTACCTCGTATTTCTTGTTTCTCTTTTTCCACATTTTTATTTTCGGATTGAAGCGTATTTCTCTACGACGATTCCCGCCACTGATTACAGAATATTGCGTTGCCATGATTGATGTTGAGATTGATCTGCACTTCTACGATGGGTCAGGGGACGGGTCTGAGGATACTGACTTTTTGTCTGCATTTACCAGATTATCAATCTCGTTCAGTAAAGTCAAATCAAAGTTATACTCCAGTGTAAAGTCATTACCGTGGGATAAGAAACCAAGTAGGTCATTGAAATCTGTCAAATCGGCGCTGCTCTTGCTGTCATCATTGCTCCTATTGTTTTCTATGAAATTCTTGGCCACTTCATACGTGACACTGTCTGATTCGAGAAAGTCGATGAAGAAATCGTAGTAATCTTTGCTGACCGCCCCTGTGTTCATGCACTGAATGGCCAGGATCCCGGAATAAATCATGTACAAACCACACCTTTGAAAATCCCCGAAATTATTTCTCCACAAAGATATCACGTAGAACAACTCCTCAATGAATAGTTCAATGATATTCTTGCTCTGATCTAGTTCAAAAATGAAGGGTTTATTGTAGGATATAAGAACGATGTAGAAGTGCAGCCACACGTACATGGTCGTCGGGTCAAACTTATCCAACTCTTTCAAAGTTTTTTTGTTCCATTTAATTCCCTTTGGTAAAGATTGTCTCCAGTTAGTCATTTCCGTGTTGAACTTGATTAGATGTCCACTTCTTCGCTCTATCGTCTCTGTCTGTATGAATATCTTCGTAGCGAAGATCTCGGAGACTCTTGAAAGAACTATTAGTTTCTTCAATGGGTTCGCCATAGACAATGGGACTCCCGGATTGAAAATGTAATCCTCAATACCCGTTTCAATGTCGGGCAACTCAAACGTCTCAGGGACGGTGGAATTGGACATACGCAGCGATGTAGATCTTCCAAACAATACGGATATCAAGTGGTCCGCTAGGTAGCATCCCCAGTAGATTCTGCTCCTGACGGCAAAATCCATCTTTGATAGTTCGTCCTCGTAGACGTGATTCCATGCCTCTGGACTCAAATGTAACCCGATCTCATGGGCAATTCTGAACGCAAGCCCCGATAAGTACCAAGCCATTGAATTCTCCGCACTGGCCACGTCATAAAACGCAAGACATAACAGGGTCTGGATGATAGCCAGTTTTGAAGAGGATGTTGATTCCGCCAAAGACCTATCGACCAATTGGAACACTTTTGTCAGTACAATCTGTTTAGCGCGATGGTAATACACTTCGGACTTCTCGTGTAGTTCATCGGTCACCATAGCTGCTTTAGCTCCAAGTGCGGAAATCGCGAACACAAGTTCTTCAGAGCAGTAGTAATCCTTCGTGGATTCGTCGCCGAAGAACGCACTCAAAAACGTTTCTCTGTGAATGAACATGTAGTGGCCTGGATACAACCACTTGAAGAATATGGAGAGTGACCTGAGTATTGGCGGACTTCGAGCCAGGTTCCGGATGGTCGCCTGTGCCTGTATGCGTGCTTCATTCGTAGCATGGTTTCTTTGCGCCTTAATGGAAAGCGAATTTGTGGGGTAGATGCTATTCGTCTCCAATGTGTGTACCTTTGGAGCAGCAACATGGTTTTGAGATAAGATTAAATTGGACGGTGTAACATCCCGTGAGGTCTCGTATGACAATGGTGACATTCCTGTAGCAGAATTTTCTTTAGAATCCTCGAACAATGAGATAAGACGTAATGCGTCAACTCTTTCAGCTTCGGTGGGTGCCTCCCGCGCCTTAACGATAGAACTTTCTAATGTTGCTATGTGTTCTTCTAATGTAGTTAAGTAGGATACTGACTTGCGTTTACTCCTGAGATCCTCATGTGTGAAGATGCATTTCATGCCTGCCCTCTGGCAATTGGAGCATGGGGACTTCATGTTACATTTCTTCCTCTTGTGTCTGCAATGCAAACATGCTAGTCGTTTTGGTTTAACGGTTTGTAGAACAACTTGGTCCTCCTTCATTACGGACATTGGCTTGATGGATTTGTGTATGATGCACCTGGTAGCTCATCGCGAGGCATCTGCTACCAAAAAAAAAAAACTGTCAACACTATTTTATAACTTTGTGATACTTAAGGTGGACGGGTATTAGGTGATAGTTCTTTATAAAACTGATGTTAGTTAAATAAGAAGATGGAATGTATAAAACGCAGATTAGATATTGTCGGGGTGAAACCGATCAATCCCGCAGAAAGTCTATTAGCAACTTGTTAAACCCAGAAGGGTTATCCAAGAAGAGGTTATGTCCCGCTGAGGGCAGTTCCGCGTACACTGCCTTTGCAGGGACGTACCTCTCCTTATTGATCTCTTGGACCATCCCGTACCCTGCCTCTTTGTTCATCCAGTCGTGGTCTCCGTAGACCATCATCAGTTTGTTCACTTTCAACCGTTGGATGTTATCCAGAAGCGGGTCTCTTGCCAGCAACTGCCTTGTGAACAGATGTGTAAACGCGGTGATGTTTGCAGAGGGGAATGTGTGGGCCCCGTAGAACACGTGGTGCAAGTACGCGTGGTACGCTGTGCCCGGGACGTTACTGTACCGCGACGCGATGGCTCTCTTAGCCATGTGGTTCCCCAGGGGTCCCATCTTACGCAGGACGTTTAACTGGTTGTTGAAGAGATACCCGGGGACCGTGAACGGTCTGTAATACAGTGGTGACGTTGCGTCTATATCAGTCAGGTCGTATGTCTTACCAACGTCCCATTTGTTGGACACTGAGTCTATATTGCGTTCGACTCCCAGTGGTGACAACAAGACCAGTTTGTCAACATGTTTGGAGTACTTGATAGCGTATTTGAAGGACATGTACCCACCAAACGAGTGACCCACGACGTTTATGTTATCAAATCCGTGAGCCAATCTCCATTTTTCAATTCTGTCCACAAAATAGTCCTCGTAGACACCTGGATCATCCAATACCCCACTACTGGACATTTTAGAAGGTGGTTCGCACACAACAGTCAAAGACCCAGTTTTCTTATCCAGTTCCTTCCAGTGGACCGGCTGGCCCTTCACCTTTGGGCCCAGCATAGGTGGTTCCCTGGAAAGCCCATTAGCTGGTAAATCGACGACGCACAGGTCCGAAAACGCATTACTAAGCCCAGCGACATTCAAATGGAACGCCATCGACGAAGCTGCGTACCCGTGAATGAGCACCGTAGGGGTATGTACCGCGATCCGGTCAGCGTCCCCCGAATTCTGTAACCTCCACTCATTAATCTCATCTGCCACCATCATCTGTGAGAGTGTCACCCCTGCAGGCAACTGTTCCCGCACACCGCTTATCACCGCCGCCTCCAACTGGGACAACTGTTTCCTGTCCTTGGGACTCATCAAATCGACCACATCTTCCACACCAGCAACACCCCCCGCACTAGAACAAAACGACCCCCACAGAAACGCCATCTATACGTTGTATTTGGTCATTTGTGCGTAACAAGAATGCAAAGACGAAGCACAGCAGCAGCTCTGGATTATCCGATGCTTATATAGCATGTGTGATAATCAGTGTCTCTATTGTCCAAAACTGCTGCGCCAAGACCGGAACTGCAAAAAGGCAGGAAGAGGTTCGGCCGAACAAGTCTCCGCGGAACGGACGGGCGAGCCTGGCACAATGCCGGTTCGGTTCCGCGGAACGGAAAGGTTGGGCCACGCTGTTCACAATCCCACCTAGAGGGGTCCACGAGGCTTAAGTGGTCACTTGCACTGGGCGTGGCTGCCATCGTAGACTTGCTTGCATGATCTTGAGCGGAAGACCTGCTGTAACCACCTTCGCTGGAACACTCTCTCTCCTCGTACGCTGTGACAGACCCAGCACGCTGTATTCTTCGTCGCTCTGTACGAACAATTTGATGTCGAAAACGTCGCTGTAGTTAGTAGTAGTAGTAGTAGTAGTAGTGGGTGATGTACGATGGTGGTGGGGCATAGGTGGGTGACCGCGCACGCAGGATGACGGTCGCTGGTGAGGTGGTGGTGAGTGGTTTGGACACCGCGTCTGAGTGCGAGTCCGAGTCAGACTTCGAACTGGACCTGGCCCTCGTGGAGGCCGAGAGACAATGGCAAGAGTCTTTACAGCAGCTGAGCACGGTGCTCACGTGCGTCGTGCTGCCCATCGTCGGGAAGTTCCTGGGAAGGAAAGTAGTCAAGGATCATATGGCAACGGGCAGCGAAATACTTTTTTCCATTAGCCAGGGTGCGGTGTTCTGCACCCTTACATACACACTTACATATACGTCTCTCTTCTTTGTAGTGGTGACTCACATAATCACACATTATTTGATATTTTTTTTTCTATCTGTTTTTATTTCTCGAGGAATTATTACAGCTCGAGAAAGGTTTGCGTGCTAGCATCGCCCTGCAAGAGTGTCTCTCACGTTTGCTTCAATCGCGTCAGAAAGCTGAAGTATACAAACACAACCTGCAGAAATATGGCAACAGTTCCGTTGGCGAAAGTGCCTATTCTCGGGAAGGACACTGTGCATGTGGGTTACAACATCCACGAGCACATCGTGTCCACCACGATCCACGATTGTCCATCGTCCACTTACGTGATTGTCAACGATGCAAACGTGCAGAAACTACCTTACTTGAAGACCATAAAGTCTGAGATGGAGAAGCAGTTGCCCGAGGGCGCCCGTGTGCTCCACTACATCACAAAACCTGGGGAAGCGAACAAGACGAGACAGACGAAGGAACAAGTGGAGGACTTCATGCTGGACAATGGTTGCACTAGGGACACAGTCGTGATTGCCATTGGTGGTGGGATCGTGGGTGATATGATTGGGTACGTCGCGGCCACTTTCATGCGTGGGGTCCGTGTCGTTCACATCCCAACGTCGCTGTTGGCAATGGTGGACTCATCCATCGGTGGGAAAACCGCTGTGGATACACCAATGGGGAAGAACTTCATTGGGGCTTTCTGGCAACCACAATTCGTGTTTGTCGATATCAAATGGTTGGAGACTTTGCCCCGTAGAGAGTTCATCAACGGGATGGCCGAAGTCATCAAGACTGCTTGTATCTGGGACGCAGCAGAATTTGCTCGTCTAGAGGAAAACGCGCAAACTTTCTTGGATATCGTCAACAACGCTCAAATAGTCCAGTACTCCGATGAGAACACGGGGGACGTGTACGAACTGTCGCAGACGGACATCCCCAAGATGCTAGAACACACTTACAAGCTTGTCCTCGAAAGTATTAAAGTGAAGACAGAGGTAGTGTCCTCAGATGAGCGGGAAACTAGCTTGAGAAACTTGCTTAACTTCGGGCACACCATTGGCCACGCTTTCGAGGCCATATTGACCCCACAGGCGCTCCATGGGGAATGTGTCTCCATCGGTATGATCTACGAGGCAGAATTATCCCGCTACTTGGGGATTCTATCCCCAACACAAGTCGCAAGGATTGTCAAGATTTTGGTGGCATACGGGCTACCTGTCTCCCCATCTGAAAAATGGTTCAAAGAGCTTACGTTACAGAAGAGAACTCCTCTGGACGTGCTTCTAAGCAAGATGTCCATCGACAAGAAGAACGACGGTTCCAAGAAAAAATGTGTTTTATTGGAGACCGTGGGGAAATGTTACGGGACCTCCGCCCACGTCGTCTCGGATGCAGACTTGAGATTTGTCCTTACAGATGAAACTCTTGTCTACCCATTCAAAAACATCCCAGCGAATCAAACAAAGACCATTACACCACCAGGATCAAAATCTATCTCCAATAGAGCGCTGATTTTGGCAGCTCTTGGTAAGGGTCCTTGTAGGATCAAAAACTTGCTACATTCAGATGACACGAAACATATGCTTAACGCGGTTCAAGAATTGAACGGTGCGAAAATTACCTGGGAGGATAACGGTGAAACTGTGGTCCTTGACGGTCAAGGTGGTGCCACTTTAACTGCCTGCGAAAACCCATTGTACTTGGGTAATGCAGGTACAGCCTCCAGGTTTCTCACCTCGTTTGCCTCATTGGTCAAGTCGTCCAAGAGTAAGAACCATATTATCTTAACGGGTAACGACAGAATGCAACAGAGACCCATCGGACCCCTGGTCGATTCCTTGAGAACAAATGGTACCAAGATTGACTACGTTAAGAATGAGGGATCTTTGCCCCTTAAAGTCTACACCGATACCCATTTGCAAGGTGGTCGCATTGAACTGGCTGCCACGGTTTCATCCCAGTACGTTTCGTCTGTTTTGATGTGTGCCCCTTACGCTGAAGAACCAGTCACGTTATCTCTTGTCGGAGGTAAACCAATATCCATCCTATACGTTGAAATGACGATCAAAATGATGGAAAAGTTTGGTGTCAAAGTGACTCAATCTACCACGGAACCATTCACCTACCACATTCCAAAAACTCAATATGTGAACCCACCAGAATACGTGATCGAAAGCGATGCCTCCTCGGCTACTTACCCATTGGCATTCGCTGCTCTAACTGGTACCACTGTTACGGTTCCCAACATCGGTTCGGACTCGTTGCAAGGAGATGCAAGATTTGCTAGGGATGTTTTGGGACCCATGGGCTGTACTGTGGAACAAACAGCCTCTTCCACCACCGTCACAGGGCCACCTGTTGGTCATTTGAAACCTTTGAAGCATATCGATATGGAACCAATGACTGACGCGTTTTTGACTGCCTGTGTCGTTGCAGCTGTCGCTCACGACAGTAATCCCGAATTCCACAATACAACTACGATTGAGGGGATCGCTAACCAACGTGTAAAAGAGTGTAATAGAATTGAGGCCATGGCCACTCAATTGGCCAAATTTGGTGTCAGGACGCACGAACTTCCAGATGGTATTCAAGTTCACGGTTTGGACTCTATTGACGAGTTGCAACTACCTCGTGACTCCACTGGGCCAATCGGTGTCGAAACCTACGATGATCATCGTGTGGCAATGAGTTTCTCGCTGTTGGCTGGGATGGTGAATTACAATAGTACTGAGAAGGATGTTGACCCTGTCAGAGTCTTGGAAAGACATTGTACGGGAAAGACCTGGCCTGGCTGGTGGGATGTTTTGCACACAAACCTGGGGGCTCGTCTAGACGGTGCAGAACCAATCAACAATGCCGCAACTAAGTCGTCAAAGAGTGTCGTTATAATTGGTATGAGAGCAGCAGGTAAGACTACCATAAGCAAATGGTGTGCTGCAGCCTTGGGCTATAAGTTAATGGACTTGGATGACGCCTTTGAACAAGACTATGGGCACGGGAACATCAAGGAGTTTGTTGCCCAAAATGGTTGGGAAAAATTCCGTGAAGAGGAAACTCGAATCTTTGAGGATGTGATTAACAAGCATGGAGATGATGGGTACATTTTCTCTACCGGTGGTGGTATTGTGGAAAATCCAGCATCTAGAGTTGCATTGAAGAAGTTTGCTGCCTCTGGTGGTTACGTTCTACACTTGCACAGAGACATCGAGGAGACTATCATCTTTTTGCAAAGTGATCCATCTAGACCTGCTTTTGTCGAAGAGATCAGAGATGTGTGGGAAAGGAGAGAGAAATGGTACAAGGACTGTTCCAACTACACTTTCTTTGCCCCTCATTGTTCGAACGAAATCGAATTTCAAAGTTTGAGAAAGGCTTTTAGCCGTTTTATTAACGTTATTTCTGGTAACGAGGAGATTGCGGTTCCAACGAAAAGGTCTGCTTTTGTTTGTCTGACTTTTGAAGATTTGACGGAACACACTTCCAAATTGTCTGAAATTGCCTACGGTTGTGATGCCGTTGAAGTCAGAGTCGACCATCTGGTTAAACTGGATGCAGACTTTGTAAACAGACAACTTTTCACCTTGCGATCCGCCACCGGAGGGTTACCTATCATTTTTACAGTCAGAACCAAGAAACAAGGTGGCAAATTTGACGACGATGATTATGAAACTTTAGAGCAACTGTTTAGTTTGGCCTTGAAGGCTGGTGTTGAGTTCATTGATTTGGAACTAACGTTGCCTACTGCCATCCAATACAAAGTCTTGAACAACAAAGGAAATACCAAGGTAATTGGGTCCCATCACGATTTCGATGCGGCATTTCCGTGGTCAAACTCGGAATGGGAAAACAGATACAACCAAGCACTATCTTTGGACGTTGATATTGTCAAATTTGTCGGTACTGCAGTGACTTTTGAGGATAACTTGGAATTAGAAAGATTCAGATTTTCTCATACGATTAAACCCTTGATTGCTATCAACATGGGTGAAATTGGTAAAGTGTCTCGTGTTTTAAACACTATCTTAACTCCTATTACGTCCAGTTTGCTCCCAGGCTCAGCTGCCCCTGGACAACTAACTCTACCCGAAATTAACAAAATCTATACATCAATGGGCGGTATTACACCAAAGGAACTATTTGTTGTCGGTAAACCAATTGAGCATTCTAGATCCCCCACTTTGCACAATACAGGCTATAAACTTTTGGGTCTGCCACACACCTTTGGGAAGTTCGAAACGGATTCAGCTGAGGAGGTTAAAAAGCAACTGTTGGATGGCAACAAAAACCTAGGGGGGTTAGCTGTTACTATTCCATTGAAGTTGGATATAATAAAATACATGGATGATTTAACACCTGCTGCAGAAATCATTGGTGCAGTGAACACCGTTATCCCACTGGGGGATGGTAAATTCAGAGGTGACAACACCGACTGGTTGGGTATCACTAATTCCTTGATCAGCAATGGTGTTCCAGCTAATGTCAGCGGTATGTGTGGTCTTGTTGTTGGTGCAGGCGGTGCCTCTAGAGCTGCTGTTTACGCATTGTTCAAGATGGGCTGCGCTAAGATTTACGTCATCAACAGATGTTCAGACGAAATGCAAGCTTTGAAGGCTTCTTTCCCGGTCCATTTCAACCTTGTTCTAGTAGAAACTGTTGAGGAAGCCGACCAAGTTGTTGATACTGTTTCTATGGTTATTAGCTGTGTTCCTGCTAACAAACCGCTACCAGACAATCTGGTGAGCAAGGTCGAACGCTTCCTGGCGAAGGGTGCTAAGGCTTCTTTTGTGCCAACACTTCTAGATGCTGCCTACAAACCTAGCATCACTCCTCTCATGAAGTTAGCAAGTGACAAGTACCAATGGCACGTTGTACCTGGTGCCCAAATGCTTGTTCATCAAGGTGTAGAACAGTTTGAGAGATGGACTTCCTTCAAACCTCCATTCAAGGGAATCTTTGACGAAGTTACTAAAGATTGACCAGATATACTCACCCTTTTTTATTTATTGTATGTATACGAGTAAAATGAATTCTATTGTACTGGAAAGTAAAGACTGTAGAGAGCAGTTCCTCTGCGGCTATCATCGTTTAGAGATGCAAGCAATCTGTATATGGAATATGGGTTTATGAGTTTTTCACTTCCATGAATGTATAAAACAAAATTTCAAGCCGAAAAATATTCGTGGTGCTATTAGTTTCCTATGCAAATACAATACAAAATATAGCGGGATAAATAAGAGATATTCGTAATTCACTTCAATTGCCTGAAGTGATAGGATATTTCCGTGTAGGTGGTGGTATAAAAAGGTACGATGGGTACAAACGGACCCCTTTCCGTGAAATCGTTCCTGTCATTCACAAAACTAGGGAGGTTACCAAACAAACCCAGAAATGACAATAAAAGTAATTGAAATCAACACTCCTTCACCATATTTGGTTCTTTCCAAACATGAAAAGATTCCAAAAGTCTTAACCATCTCGAACTCCGCCGAAAATGAGAATGACATCGGGACTTTGACAGCTCACAGTGTTCATACTGCTGTATGCACCACCGCATTGGTCGCTGGTACCGAGTTATTGGCGGTTCCCGAACCCATAATTAAGCAAAATATACAATTGGGCAGAAACGCCGATGTGATCAAAACAGGATCTCTAAGTGTTTCAAATATTATGACGGTCGTCAAGGTAGCAAAAAACTTCAAATGTTTAATTATTGATGGTACTGTTCTTTCTGAGGAATCGTATGAGGTTATGAAGAGAGAGCTCACCCCAATTAGTTTTCTTTTTGTGGTCGACGTTGCTCACTTACAGAAATTCAACGACACGTTGAAAGATGTCTTCGAACTTTGCTTAGAAAAATCTGTGGAAACAAACGCTGCAAACATCCTGGCTATCAACTGTATTCAAGAGAATACAAATGCAAGTGTTCTTTTCCAAGTGGATAATCAAAAGTTTACCGTTTTCCGCCATGATAGTCGTTTTACAAAAGTGGGCTGTTCCTCCATTTCAACTTCAATTGCTGCAAACCTGGCAAATGGTTACTCTCTGGGCGGGTCTGTATATGGTGCCTTGGAATACGTGCAGAATTCCCAGAGTATCTGTTCTGAAGGTGCTAAAGATAAGGTCAATTTTGTTCACAACATTCGAGTTCCTCTAACTGCAATGGTTCAAGATAAATGCTTTAAGGGGAATGATTTGATTTCCCCCCCAAAGCTGGTCAAAGATCCTACCGTCACAGGCGACTTTTTGGATTATTTGAACAAACACAAATACGTTGCTAAGCATTGGGATGACTATGTAAACCATGATTTTGTTAGACAAGTTGCAGAAGGTTGTCTCGACTTGCAGCAATTCAAGTTTTACATCGAACAAGACTACCTGTATTTGGCAGATTATGCGAGATTGCATTGTGTCTCCGCATCCAAGGCACCAGATCTGTTGGATATTGAAAAGGAACTTTTGGTATTGAGTGTCATCAAAAGATCAATGAACTGTCATAAACAGAGGCTTCATGATTACTACGGTGTAGTTGATGAGAATCATATGGAAAAAGTTCAAAGGAGTGATGCGCTGAACAAGTACACCAGATACATGGGAGAAATGGCTAGAAGGGGTAATTGGAGGGAACTGATTGCTGCTTTGGCACCTTGTATGGTTGGCTATTGTGCCGCTGTGGCCAAATATGTCGGAAAGACCGACCCACCAAAGGGTAGCATCTACGAAGATTGGACCAAGTTCTATTCTACTCTGCCTTTAGAGGAATCCTTGGCTAAAGGGCGTTATTTTTTGAATCACATTGCTAGGACTTGTCCCGAAAATGAGTTAGAGAGGTTGATCAAAATATACGGAGACGTGTGTGCCCTTGAGGCCCAATTTTGGGATTCTCCATTAGCTTATAAAGTCTAGGAGGTGTCAACGAAGAATTTATATGTTTTGTCTATATTTATGCTCTAATCAGAATCTCTTGAACAAATTTGTTAAATTCACTTGCTATTCCTAAAACTATTGAGAACACTATGGCCAGTTCAAATCCTGAACTTTCGTTGATTGATTATTGTCATAACAGTGTTGCACAATCATATGTGTGATAAATATATTACGTTGTTAGTTGGTTCCAAAGTTTTGTATTTCTCAGATATTTTTTGGTTAAAAGGCCTGACGCTAAATGTATCTTAAAACCTGCAGTAAAAGACAACTTGCAAGCCTGAATACATTTCAAGTAATGCTTGTTCCACGTGTCTCGTAGTTTTCCAACTCACCTACCAACGATCCAGTGTTATAATACTCCCACGGTACTGTATTTCATATAGTAGTTTACTTATATCTTTTTATAAAGAAATTCTCAAGTTTCGTCTCCGAATTGACAAACTCTTGAAACTCAGAATTGAGCGGTCTTCTAACTCAACAGACGGTGAACACACCTTGCACCAGGGAAGTCCGAACACCTGTCCTTTCGCCTCTTTCGTCATTTTTGTCACCAAAAAATCGCACTGTTGTTCTCTCGGCCGAAAGAAAAACAGAGAAAAGCAGGACTTCCAGAGCGCTTTTACGTATAAAAACGTCGTCACAATCAACAATTTCCAGATGGAGTTTCCCACAAAGTGTGTCACAAATACCAATATCTTGCGAACAGAGTACACATGTTACCCTATGGTTAATGCTAGTTCATGAGTAGCACGACCTCCCTCTCTCTCCCTCTCTCTCAAGACATGATGTTGCATGGGTTGGAAATAGCGTTAATTTTTTCTTGAGTCTATGGAAGGAAACTGAAAGAATCGAGGGAAAAAACACCGGAAGGAACGAGACATGAGTTCTGGAAACTGTGATCTCAAATTTCTCTTGAAGTTGGTCGTTTTTCTCAGTCGGAGTGCAAACTGGAAACTGTTAGCTCTGCCTTATGCGAAAACTTATTTTTGTTGGGTTTTCTACATGCGGAAACTTTTAGAACCGTTTTAAGTTTAGGATGGCCGCTGTCGGAAGAGCTGTCGCATCAATCTGAATATAAATAATTCTGGTACCGGTCAACCATCTCACACGATTACTGGGGATCTTATTTAAGGGTTAACTATTACTTTTCAATTCTTGGAATGGTGTAGATACATAGTTTCAGCTTCGCAATGACTTACACTAAGATAGAAGTTAACACACCAGCTCCGTACTTGAAACTGTGCAAATGGGATAAAATTCCAAGTGTTTTGTCCGTCACGGTGACAAACTTTTCCAAAAGAGAGTGCATCGAGCGCGATCTGAGTATTCTAGCAGCTCATAGGTGCCAGGGAAAAACTTGTATTGTGGCACTTCAATCTGAGGGACAAACAATCGATATCCCAAGAGATATCGTCTCTGCCCGGTTTGATTTGAATGTGACGTTGTGAAGATAGACTATATCAACAGGGACGTCATAGAAATCTTAAATGAGAAATTGGCAAACATTACAAAGCGGCCAAGAATTGTTATCGCGGTCGATGCTCTTACTAAAGAACAGTTTAATTACTCCATGAAAACTGTCACGAGGATTTCCGATTTATTAGTTATCAGTCTAGCCAAGTTAAGAGAATTAATCGGTACCGAAAACACGAAGGATGACATTGATATCTTAATTGAAACTGTGGCTCAGAAGACAGGTGCTGCCAATGTTCTTCTCACTTGTGGGGACTGCGAAACGACAGATATTTATTTCAGTTCTGCAACACACGAAAAGATCGGGTTCAAATGTACAAGCAGAAATAAGTACAGTTCCGAGTCTGTCGCTACCGCAATTGCAGCAAATTTGAGTCATGGATATCGGATGGCTCAAGCCGTTTACGGAGGTTTAGAGTATATCGAGACGTGTAACACTCTTGCCGGTAAGAAATGTTTGAAATTTTTTACCTACAACATTGATATCCCTTTAAAGCACATGCTAGCCGATGAGAATTTCAAGGCTCATGATTTGGTATCCTGTCCCGCCGCTGACCAAATAGCCGACCCGACCATCACTAATGATTTTTACAACTATCTCAGCAACCACCCTGCGGTGAAGCCATCCTGGGAACGGTACATCAACCACGATTTTGTCAGGCAGATCTCAGAGAATTGTTTGGACCCACTGAAGTTTAAGTTTTATATCGAACAAGATTACGCTTACCTTTCTGATTTCTGCAGAATCCACATGATTTCAGGAAGTAAGGGCCCCGGCTTGGATGAAATGGAGGATGAGTTACAAGTTGTTGAGCAAATTAAGGGAGGATTGATTATGCACAAGGACCGGTTGAGAAGTTACGGCATCCCCCCAGAAAAGGAAGCCGAGTATTTCAGCAATTTGTTCAGAGGCCCAGCTTTGCAAAACTACGCAAGGTATCTGAAGGATGTTGCCGCGAGAGGTAACTGGAAAGAACTAGTTATTGCCACAATGCCGTGTTTGACCGGGTATGTTTCCGCCGCGATCCCGTACGAAGGTAAAGTCAAGGCGCCAAAGGATTCTATGTATTATGAGTGGATGGACGTTTATTACAGTCCCTGGGTGAAGGATGCGAAAACGAAGGGCAAACAAACAATTAATAAGGTTGCTACCGGGTGCACTAATGCTGAAATTGAAAGACTGGTCCAAATATACGCTGAAGTGTGTGAATTGGAGGCGCAGTTCTGGGACGCAGCCTTGTACCTAGATACTAAATAATAGAATATATACAGTGTTATAGTAATTGTTTACAAGATAGCCTTATTATTATGACTAAACGAACAAAGGGTGTACTCACTGCTTAGTATTCTGACTTCATCAAACAATACCGGAGCCAACAGAATCTGACACACTGCTTCTAAACTGAGGATCGGCTAAATCTTGAACTAATTTTCGATTTCATTCTCTTAATTTTTTTTCATTACTTTATCCGTCATACAGAAATATGCAACTAAGTAACAAACGTTGCCTTCGTTCCGGTGTCTTTCATGCGCATATGCAACAGAGTTGAGCCGATGGGATTGGTATTGTTAGAAAACACTCAACATTTGTAACCTGGAGGAACTTTTGAATCATATAAAATGGCCACCTCCTTCATATTGGCTGACCCCATCACCTCGCCTTCAGGATGATCTTGTCATTTGTTCCCAGTACTCTAAAAAACAACAATTAAGAGTCCGCCTACAATCATGACTTATTCAACTTACGAAATCAACACCCCTTCTCCATACCTTGTTCTATCCAAGAATGACAAGATTCCAGTTGTTTTGACCGTTGGTGAGTCTAATTCGAACGATAAAACTGGAATCGAAACCGATGTTAAGATTTTAACCGCACACAAGTGTCAGACTGAAACTTTAATAACCAAGCTGGGCAGTGACACGACTGACGATTTTTTTGTGCCAAAGGGTTTTATGGAGAGTAAACTTTCCACCATCAATGAAATTGACGCGTTGAAGACTGGTACCTTAACAAAGGATTCCATTGACTTACTGAACAAAAAAGTACACTCTCTAGCATCTAGCTCTGTCCCAATTATTATTTCTGCTGATGAATTGGACAACGAAACTTTCCTTCTTGCGTTCAAACAGATCACCCCTGCCTCGACATTGATTGTATGTAGCAGTTCCAAGGCAAAGCAATTACTCAACATTCAGAAAGATATGAAAACCGAGGAAGATGCTTTTGAGATTGCCAATCAGCTGGCGAATGAGACCTCCGCGCCAAATGTCTTGATGACAGATTGCTTGGAGAATGATAAGGGCTCTATTGATGTATTTTACTGCGTTGCCGATCAGAAATTCGTTGTGTCTAACGGTCAAACCTTCGCTGCTGGTGTAGATTCTATGATCTCTGCAGCTGTTGCAGCAAACCTTGCCAACGGATTCACAATGAACGAGTCAGTTTACGGTGCGATTGAATACACACAGAGTGCTATTGCCACTACTGTCACTACATCCGATGACAAGATTCCAAATTACATGTACGCTATTGAAATCCCAATGAAAAAGATGGTCCAAGACGAGTGTTTCACTGCCCATGAATTGGTCTCTGTACCTCAGCCATTGAAGTCTGGCCCAATCTGCGAGAATTTCTTCGATTATCTGATCAAGCATCCACTGGTTAAGCCATACTGGGACACGTACGTGAACCACGAGTTTGTCAACCAAATTGCCAACGGTACACTACCTCTGAAAAAATTCCAATTCTATGTGGAACAAGACTACTCATACCTGGTTGACTACGGTAGAGTACACTGTGTTGCTGGGTCAAAGGCTCCAGATTTAGAGGATATGGAACAGGAGCTAGTGATCGTGGGTAGAATTAGGGTTGAGATGGGACAACGACGAAAAGAGATTGAAGGAGGAGTTCGGTGTCAAAGACGACGCGTACTTCAAAACCATCAAGAGAGGACCAGCCTTAAACAACTACTCCCGTTATTTCAACGACGTTGCCAAGAGAGGTAACTGGCAGGAATTGGTTGCGGCTTTGACACCTTGTATGATGGGGTACGGTGTCGCTGCTATGAAGCACAAGGGCAAAGTAACGGCAGCGAAGGGAAGTATGTACGATGAGTGGATCGACATCTACTCTTGTGAGAACTACGAAAACGGGATGCAGATCGGTGAGTCCTTATTGAATCATATTGCGCGTAGTTACCCACAAGACGAGATCGAAAGGTTGGTCAGAATTTTCGGTGAAGTCTGTGACTTGGAAACCAAATTTTGGGATGCTGCCCTGGCGTATGAGGGTTGAAAATACCCAGCAAGAGTACCATAACGAGGTGCTAACCTATAAAGTTTTATACATAGATACACACATATATATTTGTTGTCCTTAACAGAGAGTTGATTTACTGTCACACTGAAAATCGTTCAAGACCTGTATTTTTTTTTTTAGAGTTGAAGAACAGTGACGGAATGGAAAAAGATGGTGACAACGGAAGAATTCCGAGACTATTTCAAAGAACCCTGTCGTTCTTTAGATAATCGGCTGTATCTTGGAAACCAGATTGAACGAGACCAAACTGGCGAAAGACATGACAACTAACGTTAGAAAGGAAGTGGCTGTTATTACCGGTACAAATAGCAACCTGGGTTTGAACATTGCGTATCGGCTCATAGAATCCTTAGACAGTTCCAAGCGGTTGACTATAGTGGTGACCTCTAGGACGCTTCCTCGAGTTAGAGAGGTTATTGGATTACTGAAGAAACATGTCATCAAACTGAACAAACCATTAGGGACTGTAGACTACGACTATCTTTTGGTCGATTTCACTAATATGGTCAGTGTACTAGGTGCCTGGTACGAACTGAACAAGAACTACAAAGCTATCAATTACTTTTTTGTCAATGCCGCTCAGGGGGTCTATGACGGTATTGACTGGGTTGGTGCTGTCAAGGAGGTTTGCACTAACCCGATAGACGCGGTCACCTTCCCCAGCTACAAAATTCAAAGAGTTGGGGTTAAATCAAAAGATGACATGGGCCTGGTTTTCCAGGCTAATGTGTTTGGTCCGTTCTACCTTTTACGTAAACTGCTCTCTCAACTAGAGGCAGGAAAGGCAAGGGTCGTCTGGGTGTCGAGTATCATGGCTGAACCCAAATATTTCTCTCCTAAGGATATGCAGTTACTGGAGTCAAACTCCTCGTACGAGGGCTCCAAGAGATTGGTAGATCTGCTACACGTGGCAACGTACCAGGAACTGAAGAAAAGGGGGATACACCAGTATGTTGTACAACCTGGTATTTTTACAAGTCATTCCTTCTACAAGTATTTGAATATATTCACCTACTACGGGATGTTACTACTATTTTACCTGGCCCGACTTTTGGGTTCCAAGTGGCACAATATTGATGGTTACAAAGCTGCCAATGCCCCGGTGTATGTGGCGACTTTGGCAAACCCAAGATTTGACACACAGAACGTTAAATTTGGGTCGGCAACCTCGTTTGATGGGATGGAATTCATCGAAAAGACACCTCTGGATCCAACGGGATCCAGTGACGTGCACCACTACATAGAGAAGAAGTGCGAGGAATGGGACGTGAAATTAAAGGATCAGATTTCAAACACGAGAGTACCAATCTGAACTACCTTTAAGGTACAATCTTAGATACATGTTCTGTGATAAAAAAACAAAAAATATAACAGCAACGGGAAAAGTTACGGCACTCGTCGATATGCTACATAGTCACGATCATTTTATATAGTAATTGATTTCTGTTCTCGTTTAAACATAGAACCGACAGCTGTAAGCAACACATTATGATCTGTTGAGTGACATTAAGGAGGCAATAAAAGTTAAGATCAATCTGGAACGAACCTCGTTGATATCTTCTGGAAGCAGCCAGATCAGTGCACCCAGTTTTCTGG